>NC_142798.1:62071981-62294481 GCF_049724085.1 Artemia sp. Qi Xiang Cuo
GTGGTAAGGCATATTACGCAATCACTGGTGAAACCTTTATATGACTTACTACTTGTTGTCTAATCTCTAGCATGGAGTTTACATTTCGGGAAGGGTCACTTGTTCACGAAACCACACTTCTTCGCACCACACAACGCACACTTCACACAACCCGTGCACCATTTGTGGTGTGCACTAGTTGATGTACACAACTTTTGAAAGAAGACAGCCCCTCATAAGAAATTTCTTGTCAAGTTGGGGTCTCTACCTAATCCCCCAAAATTTATTAAGCTGGATCAGCTGATTCAATTGCTTTTCTGTATTTGATATGGTACCTACAACTCAGATACGTCCCCAAATGTGTTATTTCCCCTTTGCTTGCAATAAGTTGGTAAACCACAAAGGAACTACAAAGATTGTCACTACAAAGGTTGACAATTGCCACCTTCAAACTATTCTAGTGAAAGTGATACTTGTTCTTTTTTCGCTAGAAATATTTAATCTTACTTTTAGACTCAATTCAGTAAAAGTTTTTATTTATGGGTGATTCAATGACACCAATTATGGTGTCAGACAATATAGCTTTACAAGCTATAAAACTGGTTCTAGGCGTTTACCCCCCTCCCCTCCCCCGTCGATTCTCCACAGAAAATACCCCCTGCGGAAAATATGCCCCGGAAAATATCTCCCTGTGAAAAATACTCCCCCGGAATATATCCCCCCCCCCCGTTGAAAATAAGGCTTGCCAAAATTGAGAATTTTAATGGAGTTCTTTTTTTTAATTTTCCGTAGGGAGAAGAAATTTTGGTAATTGTGTATTATAAGCCACTCACTCAAGTTTACGCTGCGTAAAACTCGAGAACAAACCGGTGTCTTCGTTAGTTTCTTTCAGCTTAGCGTGAGACCAGACAAAGACAGGTGACAGAATAGATGGGAAAATATAAATTTGGGCTCTATATTTGTACATAATGTAAAGCATAATTTTGGTACTTATGCATTTTACGCCACTCACTCAAGTTTATGCTGTTTAAAACTCGAGAACAAACCGGTTTCTTCGCTACTTTCTTTCAGCTTAGAGTGAGACAAGAATAAAACAAGCAACAGAATAGATGGGAAATATATAATTTGGGCTATATATTTGTACATAACGGCTGGATTTCCCGGTATTATTTAAAAACGATCAGAAATTAAATTTTAAAAAAACAAGTTCTTTCAACTGAAAGTAAAGAGCAAAATCAAAATTTAAAACGAACAGAAATTATAACGTTCTTTCAGCTTAGCGTGAGACAAGACAAAGATAAGTGACAGAATAGATGGGAAATACATAAATTTGGGCTATATATTTGTACATAAGAGGGGGGTAAAGTACTTGGACGGTTTGAAATCAGAAAACAATTCTTAGTCAATAATATGCAGAATAATTGTACCTAACACATTTTGAAGGCAGGTCAGCTATACTTTAGCCCCCCCCCCCTAATGTGCAAATATATAGTCCAAATTTGTTTCTAAATTAACAAAAAAATTGGTTTGTTCTTGAGTTTTACACAGCGTAAACTTGAGTGAGTGGCGTATCAAACAGTTTGTGGTAACGAGCTGTAAGTAAGCGACCCGGCTCAATAGTAACCGAAACTCTAAACACCCGAATTTTGATACCCATAGATACATCAATAGAATCAAATTTTTATGCTGATTTCAAATATATAAGTTTCATTAAGTTTAGTTTTACCCATCAAAAGTTACGCGCCTGAGAACATTTGTCTTATTTTTAAAAAAGGGGGTAAACACCCCCAAACAGTCATGGAACTTTAATGAAAATCACACCATCGGATTCAGCGTATCAGAAAACCCTAGTGCGGAAGTTTCAAGCTCCTATCTGCAAAAATGTAGAATTTGTATTTTTTTATCAGAAGAAAGATCACGGATGCGTGTTTATTTGTTTGTTTTGTTTTTTTGTTTTTTTTCAGGGGTGATCGTATCGATCCAGTAGTCCTAGAATATTGTAAGAGGGCTCATTTGAACGGAAATTAAAAGTTCTAGTACCCTTTTTAAGTGACCAAAAAATTGGAGGGCAACTTGGCCCCCTCCCACGCTCATTTTTTTCCCAAAGTCAACCAATCAAAATTTTGAGATAGTCATTTTATTCAGCATAGACGAAAATCTAATAAATATGTCTTTGAGGATGACTTAATCCCCCACAGTTCCCGGGGGAAGGGCTGGAAGTTAAGAACTTTGCCCATTGTTTACATATAGTTTTGGTTAATGGGAAGTATAAAGACGTTTCTGGTGGGATTTTTTTATGATGGGGGGGGGGGGTGTCGGAGGAGGGGGTTACGTGGAAGGATCCGTCCACGGAGGATGTTTCCTTGGGGGAAGGGACATTTCTATGAAGGGGGCGCCGGATTTCCCAGCATTATTTAAAAAACGATCAGAAATTAAATAAAAAAATAGTTTCTTTAACTGAAAGTATGGAGCAACATTAAAACTCAAAACGAACAGAAATTATTACGTATATGAGGGGGTTTGCCCCCTAGTCAATACCTCGCTCTTTTCGCTAAAGTTTTTTTTAGTACTTTCAAAAGAGCTATCTATTCTAATTAACCGGCCTTTGTGATTCAGGGGTGTGTGATTCGAACAAAATTCGAACTTTAGCGTAAAGAGCAAGGTATCAACTAGGGGGCAAACTCCCTAATATACGTAATAAAACATACGAATATAGAAGTTCGTTACGTAAGTTAATTCGTAAGTTACGCCAGAGCAAAATTTTAAGAAAGCCATTTAGCCAAAAAAGTAAAATTAGAATACAAATTTTATTCTAATTTTTCGTGTACTGTGAGCCAAAATCAAAGTTGCATTAATTAAAAAACGTTCAGAAATCAAATAAAAAAAAAAAAGTTTTTTTAGCTGAAAGTAAGGAGGGCCATTAAAACTTAAAACGAACAGAAATTATTCCGTATATGAAAGGGGCTGTCCCCTCCTCAATACTTTGCTCTTTACGCTAAAGATTGAATCTGTCACACAACTTTATTTTTTTAAAGAATAAAAAACCTTAACGTAAAGAGCGAGGTATTGAAGAGGGGACAGCCCTTTTCATATACGGAATAATTTCTGTCCGTTTTAAGTTTTAATGTCGCTCCTTACTTTCAGTTTAAAAAACTTGTTTTTTTCATTTAATTTCTGATCGTTTTTTAGTTAATGCAGCTTTTATTTGGGCTCACCGTCATAGAATAAGTAAACAATAATTGCGTAAAAAATTTACTTTTCTTTTGTTAAATGTATGTCTCTAAATTTGGTTATGACGTAATTTACAAATTAACTTACGTAACTAACTTCTATATTCGTATATTTTTTTCTGGCAAAAAATACAAAGTTGCAGATTTTTGCAGATATGAGCTTGAAACCTATTTAATAAGGTTTTCTGATACACTGAATCTGACGGTGTGATTTTCATTAAAATTTTTTCACTTGTAGGGGATGTTTCCCCCTCTTTAAAAAATTGGTTAAATTTTCTCAGACTCATAGCCTTTGATGAGTAAAACTAAACTTAATAAAATTTATATATTTAGATTTAGCATTATAGACCCATTCTTTTGATACATTTATTGACATCAAAATTTTTAAAAGTTTTGATTACTATAGAGCCGTATCGCTTGTTTTTTTATTGTTTTTTTTTATTACGTTCATGTTATAACGTATATGAGGGGGTTCTCCCCTTAGTCAATACCACGCTCTTTACGTT
This sequence comes from Artemia sp. Qi Xiang Cuo, assembly GCF_049724085.1. Taxonomy (NCBI): domain Eukaryota; kingdom Metazoa; phylum Arthropoda; class Branchiopoda; order Anostraca; family Artemiidae; genus Artemia; species Artemia sp. Qi Xiang Cuo. Next base: position 62,075,697 of record NC_142798.1, read on the forward strand.
AAAAGTTAAAAAAAATTAATTCACAAACCCCTGAATCACAAAGGCCGTTTAATTAGAACAGATAACTCTTTTGAAAGCACAAAAAAAACTGTTGCGTAAAGAGCGAGGTATTGACTTGGGGGAGAACCCTCTCATATACGTTATAATTTCTGTTCGTTTTAAGTTCTAATGTTGCTTCTTATTTTCAGTTGAAAAAACTTTTTTTTTTAATTTAATTTCTGATCGTTTTTTAAATAATGCTTGGAAATCCGGCGCCCCCTTCATAGAAATTTCCCTTACCCCAAAGAAACATCCTTCACGAAATATTCTCCCGATTAACCCCCTCCTCCAGCCCCCCCCCCCCCTCCAGAAAATAATCCTTCCTGAAAATGTCTGTATACTTCCCAATAACCAATAAATAATGCTGGCAAGTCCGGCGCCCCCTTCTTGGCGATTTCCCTGCCCCCATGAAAACTTCCTTCATGGACAGATCCTGCAACGTAACCCCGACCCCCCCCCCTCACTAACAGAAAAAAAACCCTCCTGAAAACGTCTGTATACTTCCCAATAACCAATACTATATGTTAACATTGGGTAAAGTCATAACTTTTAGCCCTCCCCCCGGGGACTTCGGGGGATTAATTCATCCTAAAAGACATATTTATCATATTTTCGACCATACTGAACAAAATGGCTATCTCAAAATTTTTATCGGGCGACTTTGGGAAAAAAATGAGCGTGGGAGGGGGCCTAGTTGCCCTCCATTTTTTTGGTTACTTAAAAATGGCACTAGAACTTTTAATTTCCGTTCCAATGAGCCCTCCCACGATATTCTAGGAATACTGGGTCGATACAATCACCCCTGGAAAAAAAAAAATAAAAAAATAAACACGCATCCGTGATCTATCTTCTGGCAAAAAATGCAAAATTCCACATTTTTGTAGATAGGAGCTTGAAACCTCGACAGTAGGGTTCTCTGATACGCTGAATATGATGGTGTGATTTTCATTAACGTTCTATAGCTTTTAGGGGGTCTTTCCCCCTTTTTTGAAAATCAGCCAAATTTTCACAGGCGCGTAACTTTTGATGGGTAGCACTAAACTTGATAAAATTATATATTTGAAATCAGCATTGAAATTTGATTCTTTTGCTGTATCTATTGGCATCAAAAACCTGTTTTCTAGAGTTTCGGTTACCATTGAGCCGGGTCGCTCCTTACTTACAGTTCGTTACCACGAACTGTTTGATATTGGAAGTACAAATGTGCAAATAGAAATGCCTTCGCGGGGTTTTAAGTGCTTTAGGTTTCCAGCCAATCAATGAAAAAAAAAAAATCTGCCAATTTTTCTAGTGAAAATTTGATGACGGAGAGTGGTGTGGCAGAGGTTGCGGTTTCACTTCCTGTCTGTAATAATATATATTGAAAATGCTTACTGAAAATTGCACTTCAAACATGGTGCAAAATCTCTACCTTTCTGCTACAGGGGGTGAGTGTTAAAGGGGCCACGGATCCACTTTTTACCACTAATGGTAATGGTTCAAAATCTTATATGATTCACACTCAAACAAGAAGCACATGCCAATTTATCTACTAAGCAGTTGATATTGATGGGGCTAATGAAGTTGATGAACTTAGTCATGCGATGATCCTGAAATCATACTGACTAAAAATCCCTGCATGATTCTGGCTGAAAAAAATGCAACATGGCCACCTTCCTGCTAAAAAGGTGATGTTGGGTGGACGTTCTTTCAGGAAAGCTATTTATAATTTAGCACAAAGAGCAAGGAGAATGAAGGGTCTCTGCCCTTCTATATATAGGAGAATTCTTATTGTTTTATGTTTCGATGTCGGTATTTCTTTTAACTTGAAAAAAAAATCTTTTTTTTAAGAACCTATAAAAACTGGAAATAAACATTCATATTTTTATGTTAATTACTTTTTTAACATAATGGTTTGTAGCTTACTATTTGACTTTAGAAATAAAAATATAAACTGAGGGTTTCCTCGTTCAGGTAAACGCAAGGTGGCTATGCTAGAAGCAATATAAAGGAAAAAGAGAAGAAAACATGGGGCAAATACTTGAATTATATCTATTTTCAATTGTTCATGGTAGTATGGTTTATTGTAATTTACAAGAAATTATTGTATAATTAGCCTTACTGTACCAAAGAACTGTAAGCTATGAATCTGGAATTAACCAAAGCTTTATCCAAGTGGTACATTTAACTAAGCTCTGCACTATGTAATAGTAATAGAAGTGAGAAAAAACATAATCACTTACTTTAATTTTGAAGTAAATATCTAATGCTTTATTTAAACTCAGTCACTAGAAAAAAAAATATTTTTCAGAAAATCACACTGCAGAATATATGTGGCAGATGTGGCAGAATAAAATCTGCATCAAAAATGCTTTTGCACACACAGGGAACAGGAGGGTTTTGTAAAAGTTTTCGTGGATTGTCTTTTAAGTTTTCAAGGGCTAAATAAGGTAAACAGATCGGAATTTAGCCCTCATATAGCCTAAGTAAATCTAAAACACTATTATGCCAAGCAAGAGAGCCGCCAGTGTATACTTTCACATTTTTAACCGCACATCATTTCTAACTTTTTTTTTTTTTTTACTAAGAGCAATCCTACTGTATAATAGGAAATGCTAGATTCATGGTCAGACTTGTAGGCCGGAGGGACTTTCATGCTCACGCTGCCCTGAAATTTCAAGATTTTTACGAGTACTCCTAAGATTCTTGTATTTTCCATGTAATCTGCCTATTTTGAGATTTTTCAAAGTGGTGTGAAGCTCCCCCTCCCCCCTTCCCAAAAAAATGTGTATGTGTCGGTTTGCAACCCTTATTAACACAAAGATGGCATTGTTTTCTGCATGTACTGTCACTGTGGTACATTTTCTAGACAGAATCTCACGCTTGAAATCAAAATTAAAGTTTTTTCTATTGATCTGCAAGTAAGCGAAAACTTTACAAAAATGACTTTATAGACGAATGAAGCGAATATAACTTATTTCATGGAGCAAATAAAAACGAGTTGCTAAAACTGAGTAAATAAATTTTGGAGACATTTCTCCTGTTCAGAATTCTTCCTTGAATGACCAAACTGATTTAGTGTAACTGTTGGATTGGGGAAATTTCAAAGGGAGATTGGAAGAATCATCCGCATAAAAACCCGGGATCTTTAGAATGCTGACTGTGACTCATTGAACTTGGCAGAGTAAGTTCACCTTCCTTTTTTTTGTTCTTTGTTAAATACAAAATTATTTTCACAAGATCTTGTTCATTGGAGGTATCCGCAATTCATTTTGTTGACCCAAAACATGTCTCTGATTTCCTGTTGCCATATACAAAAAATGGCTCAAGTTCTACGCTACCTGAAGTGTAGGGTTTCAGATTCAGGAAGAAAATACGTGAGAAATTAAAAAGGAATGTAGTAATTAAGATATCAAATTGCCATAACCATATATCATGGAATCGCAAAGAAATAGAAGCAGCGAGGACTAATAGTCTCACCTTATTGGGGGAATTTTACTCAAGAATTAAAAAAGGAAAGAAGAAGACGGCAAAGGACACGTAAAAGCACGTTCTCAATGATTTTATACTGGCCAAAGAGTCTTTCAGACAATGGGTATTAAAAAAAAGTGTAACTTATTGTTTGTTGAAGGTCAGAGATAAAATATTTTTCCTCCTTCTCCCAAGCACAAAATTTTAAGTTCTCTTAACCCATCTCCCACCCCACACCAAAACAAAACTCTTATTGGAAGTTTCAGCTCGATGCCCCATCTGGAAGACAAAACAGGACATACTTGTCAATTTAGGTACAGTAATTACTCACTTCTTAATGAAACCTAGTGGTTGTATGCAATCTCTATAACAAGATGAACGCACTTGTCTTTAGGCTTCGATCATAAGAAACGCACACTCTCTTGTCAAACAGTTCGTGGTAACGCACTGTAAGTAAGGAGTGACCCGGCTCAATGGTAACCGAAACTCTAAAAAACGGGATTTTGATACCAATATATACATCAAAAGAATCAGATTTTAATGCTGATTTCAAATATATAAAGTTTCATCAAGTTTAGTTCCACCCATCAAAAGTTACGTGCCTGAGAAAATTTGGCTGATTTTCGAAAAAAGGGGGAAACACCCCCTAAAAGTCATAAAACCTTAATAAAAATCAAACCATCATATTCAGCCTATTAGAGAACCCTACTGTAGAGGTTTCAAGCTCCTATCTACAAAAATGTGGAATTTTGCATTTTTTGCCAGAAGAAAGATCACGGATGCGTGTTTATTTGTTTGTTTTGTTTTTTTCGATGGGATATAGCATTAAGACAGGGGTCCGTGAATGCTACGAAAGGACTAATTCGAACAGACATTCAACGTTATAGTCCCCTTTTTAGGTGACCAAAAAAATTGGGTGCAAATAGGCCCTCTCCTAAGCTCATATCTTCCCCAAAGTCACCCGATCAAAATTTTGAGATCGCCATTTTGTTCAGCATGGTCGAAAATATGATAACTATGTCTTTTAGGATGACTTAATCCCCCGAGGTCCCAGGAGGGAGGGATGAATGTTACGAACTTTACCCAATTTTAACATATAGTATTGGGTATTGGGAAGTATACAGACGTTTTCAGGGGGATTTTTTCTGGTAGCGGGGGGGGGGGGGGGTTGTGGTTTTGGGGTTTTATGGGAGGATCTTTCCATGAAGGAAGTTTTCATGGGGGAAGGGAAATTTCTATGAAGGGGGCGCTGGATTTCCCAGCATTATTTAAAAAAAAGATCAGAAATTAAATATAAAAAAACAAGTTTTTCAACTGAAAGTAAGGAGCAACATCAAAACTTAAAACGAACAGAAAATATTACGTATATGATTGGGTTTACCCCCTAGTCAATACCTCACTCTTTAAGCCAAAGATTTTTTAGTACTTTCATAAGAGCTATTTATTCTAATTAACGGCCTTTGTGATTGAGGGGTCATTTTTAAAGAATTGGAACATAATTCAAACTTTAGCTTAAAGAGCGAGGTATTGACTAGGAGGCGAACCCCCTAATATACGTATTAAAAATAAATGAATATAGAAGTTCGTTATGTAAGTTAATTCGTAAGTTACGTATACTTGTTACTAATAAAAACTTTCGTAAATAAAACGTTTTAATTACGTTCGTAAATAAATTTTAACAACTTTCGAGAAAGCCATTTAACCAAGTAAAAGTCAAATTAATGTGTAAATTTTGTTTTAATTATTCATGTACGGTGAGCCAAAAGCAAAACCTGCGTTAATTCAAAAACGTTCAAATATTAAATAAAAAAAGTTTTTTTAACTGAAAGTAAGGAACGATGTTAAAACTTAAAACGAACAGAAATTATTCCGTATATGAAAGGGGCTGTCCCCTCCTCAGCGCCTCGCTCTTTACGCTAAAGTTTGACTTTCTCACAAATCTATTTTTTTTAAGCAATAAAAAACTTTAGCGTAAAGAGCAAGGCGTTAAGGAGGGGACAGCCCCTTTCATATACGGAATAATTTCTGTTCGTTTTAAGTTTTAACGTCGTTCCTTACTTTCAGTTAAAAAAACTTGTTTTTTTTATTTAATGTTTTGATCATCTAAAAGCCAGCCAACTCTGATTGTAAAACCATCCTGGAGAAACCATTACCCGTTGCATAGCATCAATTGATTTATTTCAGAATAAGGATTAACAGGGTATTTACAGACACTTGTATAGTATACAAAGCATGACAAAAGAGGTTGACAAAATATCCAAACCCTTTACAACTCAATTACATAATTAAACATTCAAGTTCAATTATAATCATGGCCAATAATATGTTTAGTAGCCAAATTCCTATGTATAAAATTAAGTTTTCACTTTAAATTTTGTAAATTGGGCGATTATCACTTATTTTGCAGGTTCCATTTTGCAACATGCCTTACATTCATTTTATTCTTTTTATTTTATCTTATGTATACTTATTTTATCTTTTATTTTATCATTCGTTTTATTCTGACTTTATATTATTTTTCTTTTATTCTTTTATTTTTATTTTATATAAATGAGTATCCTAACCTTTAATCGCAGGTCATAGACTTGAGCTTAAAACGGCGTGTTAACAGTTAAATTTCTGGGACAACCTAAAGTCTAAGTCAGGTTTGTTATTGAATGGAAACAAAAAACATTTCAAGAGAAAACAGCCAATATTTTCCTTTTAAAATCAAATATACCTATATGCATTGACGTTTACATAAAAAAAGAAGTCTGAAATTTGGCGTCTAAAGATACAAAAAATATCTACGAGTTTATTATAACGTAATCATTAAATGCTATTTAGAATAAATAATAGAGACGCTCGAAACATTGTTTGTTCTAAATAAACACGAGTAGAATGAAAAAGACAACTAAACATACTTCGCGCCATTAAGTTCCGTCACCAAATTGTATTATTGGAAAAGATTGAATTAATGTTTTGTACGTTTTCGAAAATTCATTTGTAGGCTACCTAAGGTGTTTGAAAGCAAATCATTGGTAACTAATCAAATGAAGTTGAAATTGTAGATGTGAAGTATCAATAAATTATTTTGCGATTGATATAACTGAATAAAATTCTTTTTGTTTTGGGCTTTTAATATTTAGTCTCTTTTACTGGAATAAGGTACTGTATAGTGTGTCAAAAAAGTACATCAGCATAATAAACCATTTTATTTCAAGAAAATAACCTATAATTTATTGTTCAAAAATAAATATGACGCTCAAATATAATGTTTGATTTTTAGAGTAGACAAATTCAAGCAGCATATTTTATGTTACTGCTTCATCAGCATCATCATTCATGGCTATTAAACAACAATGCCTTCAGATAAATAAGGACTAAGGCAGACATGGCGTTTTAGAAGGAGTCACAATTTTCCTTGGTTACCTATGACCCCCGTGATACGATCCCTATGATCTCTTAAAAAAGTTTTATTTCTCCCTGGAACACTGTGTAGAAATGCTACGTCTACGACAAGATATATATATATATATATATATATATATATATATATATATATATATATATATATATATATATATATATATATATATATATATATATATATATATATATATATATATATATATATATATATATATATATATATATGTATATTAAAGGTTAAGTTCGTCATTATCTGTATATTCATTCAGATAATGAATGAATATTCGTTATATAAGGGGGCCCGGAGAGGCTGGTCCCGCCGGATCGGCCCCTAACTAATGGTATGTCCCACACGGGAACTTCTTTCGATAACATTCTGGCCATGTTTGAGTCAAAAGTAATATTTTACGGGCAAAGATGATAAAATGTGTCAAGTTCCTGTGGTTTTGTTAACAGAGCACTGGATCTTTAAAAACTCACTCGAATTAATCCTCTTATAATAATCTAGGGCTACAGACTATGATGGTGACATGCCTGACCATCCTTCTTTGGAAAGTGAAACAAAATTATGTTTTGTCGTTAGCAGCTTTATGGTTCTAATACACGTTGATTTTCATTGCATAATTTCCTTGAAGATCGCACAATTTTTAGAGGGGGGTGGATTACTTCCTGTTTCTAAAAATTTTCAAAATTTGTATGTGCTAATAGCTTTTCATGAGCAACTTTGAAATTAATTCATCTCTTAAGTTTATAATCACCACACATTACATATCTTGTTATTGCAAATTGCCCATTCCATATTTTAATCAAAAACTTCAGTTTTCAGCGATTTGGTTTCTATTGACAAAGGTCGCTCTTCACTTATAAATTTAAGCTACAAACTGTTTGATCCAAGGCTCTCTTAAATGTAAGGGAGGCTAATAATCCCTCCTTCAACACCCATTCGTTATATTCAAGTGTAATATTCATATAATAATGTTTCGAGAATTATAATAATCCCTGAAAAAGTGCACCACTCAAAATATTTATTAACAGGGAGGGTTGAAATATAAAAAATAAAATATAGACTCATTATTTCCACTGTTTCCCAAGTAAATTCTTCCACAAATATTTTTTGTAGGGATATCTTCTGTGATGTCCGCTGGGGGCCATGAGATCAATAACTCCCAGGCAATAATATGACATTAAAAATAGTCATAAATTGAAACATTCTTATTTAAATTTTCGTAAAAAAAAAAAATTTGGTAGAACTTGCCCCCCCCCGTCTTGGGGACACGTTCTGGAGGTCTTTATGATCCTCCTTCATTTCTCAGCCACTTGTACTTGTAAACTTAAGAACGTCATCGTTTATGTTCATTTTTTTCTGCAATAAAATGGGAGCCATCACCCCGCAGCAACCAATAACAGGCTTAGTCAAAAATATTTCTGGAAATGACAGAGATTAGATATAAATTTCATAATTGCAGACAAATGCTACTCTGCTGTGGCACAAAGTGTTTGGCTAGTTAAAAAGGGGACTAGAACTTTTAATTTCCCCTTGACTGAGCCTTCTCCCGATCCTCTAGGACCAGTGGCTCGATGCACCACGATGCATCCTCTAGGACTGTTCTTTTCCCCCTGGGAAAAGAACAAACACGAATCTGCCAGTTTTCTTCTCAGAAAAAAATGAAACACTTTTGTAGAGTCCAAACGTTTGCAGCACGATTCTCTGATACGCTAAATCTTACGGCATAAACTTCTTCAAGATTACTCATGCTTTTGGGGGTGTTTTGCCACTTTCTTGAAAACCAGGCAAATTTTGTAACAATTCAATTCAATTCAATTTATTCGAATAAAAACATAACACAAACATCAATAACAATAAAGATGCTAGAAGAAAACTTGTTAAGGACCAAAAAAATAAAAAATAAAAGTGACAATGAAAAAAAGATAGAAGAATAAAACATGGGTAGTTAAAGTAAATTGGTTAAAAGTTGAAAGATTGAACTATATTATCAAGTTTTATTACATTGTTGTACAGTTTGCAGAAAATTGTGGCTAGTTTGACACTGGAGGGTATTTTGTTCCATTGAATAATAGATTTGTAAATGGGAGATTGCTGGGAAGCACTAGAAACGCATTTAGGAATTATAAAGGTTCTACTGGATGAACAGAGACAGTGGGCTTCCGAATTGTTAATATTATAATGGGTTAGTAGTTGAGGAGGAAGATTATTGTAGAAAGCAGAGTAAGCAAGCGATAAGTTTACTTTTTGTATGATTTGATCAAGTGGAGCTATGCCAATATTGGATATAGACGTGGAAGCCGAAAAACTGCTTTAATGGCACGGTTTTGGGCAAATTTGAGTTTTTTTAGTGAGGGACCGGTTTGTATTTCCCCAAACTGATACGCAATAAGAAAAGTAAGAAAAAATAAAGGAATAATAGAGGGTAACTAGGATGTAAGGAGGAAGAAAATAATTCACATGGTTAATCATAGCTACTTGTCTCAAAATTATTGCTGTCATGTAAGAAATATGATAAGAGAATGACAAGCATGAGTCAATAAATACACCAAGAAACTTGGCAACCTCCACTCATGGGAGGATGTCAGAGGAGTACTTGAGACCAAGAGAAGGTTGGATTACGTCTTTGTTGTAGGGGGTTCTGAATAATACTACTTGACTTTTTTTTGCTATTAATGGTCATGTTATTCATAGGGCACCACGCCTGGATTCTGTTCAGAAGGACTTGGGCAGAGGTTCTAGGGTTGCAACTTTTAATGAGTAATTTAGATTTAATGAACATTACGCATTTAGAACCACCATAAAAAGCTCACTCTTTTGAGGTAGATATTGTCGTAAAAACTCTCTTGTTTGTAGTCTCAGATACTATTAGCACAATATGCTCCTTACTTACAGTTTGTTGCCGCGACCTGTGTGATCATTAGTTAAGAATATTTACAAAATATTGCAAAGTATTGCTTCTTCTTTGTGCTGAAAAATTCCCCAAAAACGAAATCACCGACACTGATTTTGTTTGTTTCAGTTAGAGTCTTGTCCATATCAACATCTGTTTGATGCTGATTGTCGTTGTCCATGTGTGTCGTCCGACTTCCATCGTCCGAGTATGTTCAAGTTTCGTTTATATCAGATCTCAGTCGTCGTCCTAGACTGTTTTCCTTTCACTGTCACAGCTTGCATCTGCTTCAGCAAAAGGTCCTCTTGCTTCTTCTCACTAAGAACAAGCTTCCCAATTTTTCGTTTAATCCTAGCTGAGAGTTCTCCAATCGGCGCATTTTTAGGTGGTACATCTGTGAGAACTTGAGAATTCTTCCATTGGATTCCATCACCTTTTTTTCGTGGTACTTTTGGATAGGGTCTTACTACTTCTGGACTATTAGCAGCAGACACTGATGCTATATGAGCTCAAATGTGTCCGATGCATCGAACACAGTTCTTTGTGGAACACTGGATGGCTCTGGCCTGTGAGTAACATCAGTAAGTAGGGATTCTTCATCTTCGAACATATGGAGACCGCAGAGCCAGGTCCCAGTGATCCTGAATCTAGAGGTAATGCATGTTGGAGTCACAAAACGAAGACAGGCGGTTCCTACCAATTCGAAAACGTCATTTATAAAATGAATTGTCCTGGCTTCTTCGTCATTTTTGTGTCACAAGCAAGATTGTAGAATGATTTGAGCAGGTCGCAACAACATCTGCATACTGGCTGCAGTTTTTGGTTGTAAGATTAGTGCTATAATGTGTGACTTTTTCATAAGATAAAATGACTCAATGTTAATATGGCTCGTGTGATTTTCCATTAGAAACAGCACTTGTCTGTCAACACTTGGCTTGCATAGTGAACGAAGGTCTCCATAAAAATAACGAACTTCTCTCCAGTCATCCGTCCTGAAAGATGAGAAACACCCACATACCCTGTCGGATATTCTTTCATCCTGTGTGGAATACACTTTACCCTTGAGAAAATCATGAATTGTGGGATAGCAGCACATTGAGCTGAGGCAGCTGTAAACATGATAACTAGTAAGCCTCTTTTTTCAGATGTAGTCTTTCGAACTTGTTTCTTTCCTTCCTCAACAACTATTTGTGCTAAATTTTAAGCCACGCTGTGTCACTCTCGTGTAGATTCTAAACATCATAAGTAGCAAAGTATATTTGAGCAGCAGTGTCTCGTATGTTTAAAAAAAGCATGGACTAGAGGTCTATTAAACACAGTTGCCCTTGCAATACTTGCTGCTTCTTGCAGTTTGACATAACTCGCTGTGTAACGTCTTCCCAGTGACGAATGTTCATACCAAGTTTCCCTCCTAACTCAAGTACCAAGGGTCTGACTTATTTTGGCAATAGTCCGAGATGAAGATGCAATGTTAAGACAAGATATTGCTCAAGAGTTTGATTATATTATATAACTGATAAAACACCAATTATTTTTAAGTTCTAATATCCTTTTAGTAACCAATAATTGACTTGAATAATTCTACCCATAAGCATGCTCATGTTAGCACATAGTACATGTTAACGAGCCTCTACCTACCCAAGAGAAAATATTCTACTAAGAATACATGGAATCCTTGAGCAGAAACCTTAACTATGTGTAAGACAACAATTTTCACTACTTATTGTTTCTTATTATATATAGACCCAAAATGCCTTTAGTGAGTCATTAAGGGAAGGTCTTATGGTACTGGTGCATTATGCGGGCACCGCTGTAAACTGTATGTGGAATGTCAAACGGGAAATGCTACAGTCAAACGGGAGAGACAGATACCCGGTTATAATGGCTTATGAACAAAATAATAAGAATTACAAGTTACAATTATGCACCCAGAACGCTGTAATGTCTTTCGCAATCGCTGAAAAATAATCTCTGCCTTCAGACTTAAATTTCACGCACGACATGTGCTCGAATAAGTAAGCTGATAGATGTTGACGGGCAGTACCTCGATGTCGTTTATTTTACCACTCGGCTGAGCCCCACACTCACTTTACATTTTGGGTGTTTGTGTCCGTTACTGGGTCGACAAAATTTTTCTTATGATTAACTGTTTTATGTATAAAACCTGCTTCTTCCAGGTCACAACACCTCCAATATTGTCCAATATGCTTTTCATACAAGTGTAAAGTCATTGTGTGTCCATTTTTGCACTTTTTGTCTTGGGCAATAACCCCTTATCGTGTAAAAATTAAACTGCCTTTTTTTTGTCTTTGGCAAATCCCAAACTGTAATTTTAACATTCATATTAGATCAATTCCACTCTAACAGCTGCTTTAGTACCGGATATCTGTCTCTCCCGTTTGACTGTAGCATTTTCCATTTGACATTCCACATACAGTATATAGCGGTGCTCGTATAATACAACAGTACCGGTCTTATTTGATAGTAAAAAGTAATATATTTTCTCGATATTTCAGTTACAGAAATGAGGACATTCCGTAGTGTTGTCTTTTTTAGCAGTAACGATAATCCTCTCAGTTTCTAGGCCAATTTAGTCACATTATCTATTAAACTTTGAATGTAGATAGCGCTAATGCAGAACAAAATGCATTTTCATTTCTCAGCCTAAAATTCTTTGACTTGGAAAGATGACTTTCTGTTTTGCGAATAAAAACAAGAAGGCATCAGTGAAGCAGGCTATCTTACCAAAACGCACCTCAGTGAGGATTGACTGTTGTAATGAAGAATGAAAACTCATTACTAGATATAGTAAAAACTAGAGTAAAATAAAAACAAATTGATCTTCAGAATGTTCGGATGCACTAAAAAAACGTATTTTTGCTTCTACCCAAAAAATTGACTTAATTAGTAACAAAAATGAAACCGTGGGGGGAGGAGTATGACAAAAAGTCGTCCTCAAATAGTTACAGTAGCCTATACGTCATGACTTCCCACCGTGTTCAGATTAGTGTTTAAATGTTTTTTTTTCTTATGTTGGTATTTTAATATTGACAACACTTTTTGAATAATTTAGTACTTAATTGTAATTTTAAAGTATGACTGAAAATAAAAATTCTAGTGTTCAGTGCATTTGGGGACATAAGTATTTATTTTTAAGTTTACCAAAAGTCGTGATTAAAATTATTTTCCATTTTATATTTCAATTATTTGGTTTTAAAGTTACTCCGCATTTACTTTTATCCACTTTTGCTATTATCAGATTCTTTTCTTTTTTAGATATTTTAGAATTTTGCTGTCTTCATTTTCATAAATTTGTTTACTATAATAAAACTTTGTGAAGTTTTGGGAAACTCCTGACATTAAATTATCTAACCGTACTACCTTTTTAGAAAATCAGTTAACCTCAATTTTGTTTTTTGAGGATTATTTTTTGGGGTTATTAGTATGAAACTAACTCAAATTTTAAACTTTTTTTTTTACAATTCTTGTTTTCGCTCTGTTTATTAAAAGTTTTAGCTGTTTATGTATTTGTCCCTAATTAAAAATGGAAATATATTAAAGCCCAGAAAGTAATTTACGAGGAGCACAATTTGTATATTGTTAATGTTTTCTGTTTTGGGGGGAGGAGAACGAATCAAATCGGAAGTGTTTTGACTGATTCTCTTTGAATGATGTTTAACTTTTACATTTGCTCCTTAAGAATAACCAACATTTTACTTTCCACGAACTTGATTTTAGCCTTCACAACATAACTAAGTGGTTTTCTATTGTTTGAAACAGGGTTTGGTGAAAGTTTCTTCTCACTTAGGATTTTCTACGGTGAAGAATTCAACTCGAGGAAGAATTGAAGTAAAAAAATGCAGTGCACAACGACCGGAACTGCCAAGAATACACCTTACAATAAAATCACTCCCCTGTTTCAAAGGGTGAAACTAACTATTACTCATTGGTTCATTTCAATATCAAGACTCGTTAATTGTTTTGATTCTTTAAGCTTCTTATTTTTTTCTTATCCAGGATACTATTTGGCGATAGACACGGTTATTCTAGAAAAGAAGTATCAAACCTTGAAAAAGGTTATTACTTTCTTGTTTTGCGATCATTCTGGTGTGACGTTAAAATTGCAGTCAAACGTTTTATACCATCCGTTGCGATCAGATTTATAGATCCTTTGATCTCCTACCAATGATGGTGTATTGGGCACCTATTTTGGAAAAGAAAATTCTAAAGAAAAAGGGTACGACTTCATACCTTATAAAATATACTTTCCCCGCCACCTTCAAGTTTCTTAACATTGCTGGAGATGCGCAACTTCTCCACAAGGAAAAAAAATATTCAGGTACATCCCAAAAATAGACTAGTTTAGATTATTAATCGATTCATTCTGAATATTGGACAATCCCTCTATAATATTGACAAATGGGAATTACCTTTTATGACAAATAAAGTCAGGTAAAAAAATCATATTCAGTAAATAGCAGCTGAAAATCAGATCAAATTGATTTGCCTTTTTGTATTCACTTTCGGAAGAAAAGCTTAGGTCCCTTAAAGAAACGTACTCGCTACTTTTTTCCGAAGGAGGGGGGCATAACTTCGAAAGGGCCAAAAAATGAGAATTATATGGAAAATGTAAGAAACTATGGAAAAAATCGTAAAATTCCCGGCCCCCTCCGATAAGGGGGCGGGAGTTTGATCCTAAAGCCCCCTTATTTACCCGTACCCATACCTGGAAACTTGATTTGTCCACTGACCTAGCATCGTAAGGTTATTGGATTAATATTAGCTTTTAAAAACAATAGTCCCAATTGTTGTTTTCTCCTTTTTGTCCCCATCAGTCTCCTTTTTGGGGGGTGATATGTGCTCACACAGAAAAAACGTTTCAAAACAGTATTATTTAGCGAAATTTGTCAATGATTGTCTCAATTCAGGTTTAAAGATAACTACAATTTTCTTAACATCATGAAGATTTTGATTATATTGATTATGATATTTTTTTGGTTAAACTTGAAAAAGCCGAAATCTATGGTAAGAGTTTGAAATTCACATGTTCATTTCTTGAAATGCGGATTATGATCATACTTAGTCTTCTCAATAGAGACACTGTAATGCGATGCATCACACGGATCTGATTTGGGTTTCTCAACAGATACCTGAGACAGACATCAACGATAAAATACAAGGACTGATCAGTTGCAGGCAATACTTCAAATCTTTTCTGATGATATTCAGGTTACAATGCTTGCTAAGACACAAGCTGATGTGAAGAATGGTTTGAAACAATCGCCGGAAGAAAAAAGAATATATGTTGATTAACAGAAATGAAAAACGCTACCCTTGGGTAAGTATATCAAGTTAAGGAGTGCGACTATAAAACGGACTAGCATTGCAAAACATCTTGGTGTGCTCGCAAGCGAATACCTAAGTTAAGAAAAGTCGTATTTTAGTTCTAAAACAACAAAAAATGTTGGAATTCCGTGGAGGCTGAAACATTCCCTCCCCCCCAAAATAAAAAGTTCATCCAAATGTTATATTCTTGTCTGGTTCATCCAATTATTGCCGTATTATGTCGGTCTTGTCAGCAGAGTTTACTGGTATTTTTATTTTATATTTACCAAGATCGGTTTGTGTTTTCAAGACACACTCCTAACTCTAACACCCCACCCCGACTTTAAATGAAATTGCTGGAATTGGGCCTACTTCCGTTATCTTTGCATGATTGAATTGCGTGTTTTGAAAAAGGGTAGATCCACTCTAGCTTCAAAAGTGAGGCTTTAGCATTTGTTTTTCTACAAGCACAGACATTATCAAAAGCCTAAACGACTAATTATTAACTCATCCCCAGACACAATTCCAAAGATAGATCGAATCTCCTTACCTTTACAAAACTGAATAATGTATTGCTGAAAAGGGACAGGTTCATTTTTTGTTGTTACAAACAGGAGAGGATCTAGAGCAAAATCTTGGGGGGGGGGGAGGGGTGTAATGTGACAAGGACACTAATAAAAGAATCTTGGGGGGGGGGGGGGTGACAAGGACGCCGATAATTGACCAAAATGACAAATTTATTTAAAAAAGGTAAGAAAGAATAAAAAAAAAACATAAATAAAAGATCAAATAGGGGTAAATTCTTTTAGTAGACAGTGATAAATAAAAAAAAACACTAGACATTTCGGTCACATATGCAGTGACTGTCATCAGCATAAAAAAACAAAAAAGCGCCAAAACAAATCTTGGGGGGGGGGGAGGGGTCCCCCACCCCCTGGATCCACCAGTGGTTGCAAAAGTGAGGTTCAAGCATTTATTATTCTACTAATGGAGATCTCTTTGTTTCCCTTTTGTAGAAGAGCCTTCCCTGATAGCATCAAAGGGCCCATCACTGTTTCTTACCATTCTGAGAACCCCTCTCGCAGCTTGGATAGGCATCACACATCCTCAAAAGAGGCGGAAGAGTCATTCACCAGGCATCAACAGTGAAAACCACTTGGTCCTCAGAGCCGGTGCTAGCAAGAGAACTTCTTTCTCTGCCCTTGTTATTGTTCATAAAGGGATTTTTTTTTTATCCAGATTTTGCACTTCATTTGTCCAGGGATTTTACACCCCCCCCCCCCCCCTTAGGCATGATTTTGCAGCCATTACTTGCTTCAGTCTATCTAATCTTGGAGGCATATTCCTCAATATACCCTGACTCATGGTCAGCCGCTGGGCAGGACAGCCGGAACTTAGCAGTAGTAGGGTAAAATAGGGGTCTATTTTCACGGGCACCATGAGAAGGTTGTCAACATTACCCCTTAATTTTCGTTGTAACGAGACACGTCCAATCACGAAAAATATTGTTTAAGATTTCATAGATGGCGCTCAAGAATACAGTGAAAACATTACTTTGTGATTTTAGCATAATTTGGATTAAGTCAAATGCAACAGTTTAGAAAACTGCAAGTAGACTTAAAAGTTGACATAGAATTATTTCTATTGCTACAATTATGGACTATATTCTACTTTGAATTATTGTGCTGCCATCTGATTCATTTTTCATTGGCCGTTAGATAGGATGCATTATCAATTACCTGAATGCATTCAGCCGAGTAAGAACTCTTTGTGGCAGAACCTATTACAAGTGGAATGAATTCGAATTTTGTTATCTCTACCTCCCCTATGGACAAGCTTTGTTTTTTAGGAGAGGTAGCCATAATTTTTTTATTCTTACGTGTTTTGTCAATAAATCCTTCTCTTCTCATGGCCATTTCTTCACCATTATTTGAACAGATTTTTTAATATTTTTGCCCTTGTGTTAAATTTGTCACAACTCTGTGTTTGTGCCAATAACTATGTGTCTTTCCAAGTTAAAAAAAAAAGAAGAACAAATTGAAAATAAAAATGTCGTCTATAAAATTTAATGAGCCAGAATAAGAACCAACGTTTTTAATACATGCACTACTGAATTTTCAAAATTTTATCGTTGAACTATTTTAACATCTGCTTTAAAACTTCCCACAAAATATCACAAATACATGCACAAATTCACTTCTGCCTAGTTTCATAGCTATAACTGAACGGGTTAAAATCTTAAATTAGTCAACTAGTTTACCCCCGATTGTGCTGAAAAATTGGTAGATTTTGAAACTTGTCAGTGTCCTTGGCTTCAAAAAACGTATATGACAATACAATGGAGTCAACATTTTCCAATTTGGGATCATCAACAAATTCAGGATCTATATAAAAGAATACTGGCAAATCAACTTGTTCATGAGGATTCAACCTCTGTTCTTCAAAGCAAAAACACTGTATTTTATTAAAATATAATCCTGCTTCAAATGGAATCACATTGTAAGTACTAATGCCATCAATAGGATGCTCTGTTGGATTCTTAGCAGTATAGAAAGCCAGTGCAGTCTCTCCAACAGGCACAACCAACTCTGTCTGCTGAGGTCTAAAATTCCAGGTTAAACTTGAAGCAGTGTCAGCATTGAATTTTACAGTAATTAATCTATCTTTCTTGGCTTCTTTTGGATTTTCTAAAATTTTTGAAACATCATGACCAGTTGAAATTGTGCCACCATAAGAGGTAGCTTGACAGTATAGTCTGTACAAAGGTACAGCAGCATAGCTTAGCCCACTGACAAACACTAGCACAGCAATTGCATAGTACACTGTTGACCTTTTACTTTTTTCTTGTTTTGTATGTGCACATCGCTGAATAATGTGATAATTCTTAAATTTTTGAATTGAACCAGAAGGAAAACTGGACTTTGGCAGTATAATGTATGCTTTTACCAATTGACATTTTACATGGTTACTTAAAGGATGCTGTAAAATCTTAGCTTGATGTGCAAACAGTCCACACTGCTTTTGAAGAAATGATGATAGTCGGTTCATCTTTCATTTGTCCCAGGATACCTGAAATATTAAAATAAATGTAAATATTGTTGGCGACTTGGGCGAATACATCTGCACTATAAACGTTTTCTTTTATTATTATGGAAGGATTTGGAAAATGAAATGAAAAAGCTAGAAAATTTTAGTGATTTTAAAGGAAAATTGGAAAAGAAATTATCAAATAAGTATGAATTTTAGTTTTGTTTATTTTGGAGATTTGATTTAAATTAAGATGTAATTGTTTGTTGGTTTGTGAGTGTAATGATGCTATATGCATGTGTTTTTTTTACCTAATTCACACCATGTCAACTGTTTCGTTTTGGGTGGATCGTATTGATTTTTGTATATAAATTGTTGTTAAGGTTAAACAAACATGTCAAATAATATCACAGAAAAAAAGGTTATGTCCAAAGAGGGTAGGAGGTTTCTGAGACAGTCTCTTCCCTTAGTCTAATGGTTCTCCTGAATTCTCCCCTATGTTTTTAATAGTTTGTCTTGCTTTTATTTGTTCACGAATCCTCACTCTCATGCAGATACACAGAAGTGGAAGGGACTTTCTCCCCCTCCAAAGAAAATTTACAAGACTCCAAAATTCTTTTTTAATTATACAAAATGTTTTTTTTTTCAAGATTTTCATATAATGCACTTTTTTCCAAACTACACTACTTTACAAACAAATTTATGTGTGTGCAAATCTTCTAATAAACTCTGTTATAAAACTTGATGTGTAATTTCATAAATTTTGCCAGTAATATTTAAAGCTAAAAGACATATTTACATTCTATACTTGATTTCATACAAGCAATTTGCTAAGTTAAGTCTATTTTTTCAACTATAACACACTTTTGTTAGTCCATGTCAGGGCTCTCCAATACAACAATTCATTTTGGTGACAAAAAGCCAACTCCCAAATTATCAACCAAGCCGATTGGCTATTTCCTAAATGTTCCTTTTTTTTTACAAAGAAGGTCTTTCAAACTTCCTCCCCTGAAGCTCTTCCTTGATGAAATTTGATGGGGTACCTGATTTATTTGGGTACACAAGCGTAAAACATCACTTACAAATTACTACTACTACTACTAACAATGCTTTGGTTAGGCATTAACTATGATGATATGACCTTTAAGACCATTCATTAGGGTTTATTAAACAATTAAATAAACAGCAATTTTCAAAGGAAAAATCACAAACTGTTAGGAATAACTTTGATTTTTAAAATGTATGCTTTGGACATTCCATTATTTGGCACACCCCAGCATTTCTGAGTCAGTCCTGACATCAGGCCCCCTTATGAGTAGGCTATCTATGGTTGTGCACAATGATGAAAAGCATATAAAATATTTATAAAAAAAGAAGCAAAACAAAAGCACATGCACACTGATGGGCAGCCACATATCTGCACACAAAAAGGGGGGGGGGGGATTTCTAATCGAAACATTTAAAATAGTGGCTGAAAAAAAAAAATCAATTTTCCCATTTGACCCCCCCCCCCCAACAAAGTAATTAGATATCCCAACCAGGATATCCAAAAAGTAAACTTTTGGGAATAATTTCATTTCAGCAAGGATGTATTTTCCACAGGGGGGGGGGAGGGGGTAAACGCCTAGGACCAGTTGGGATATCCAGTTATTTTGTTGGGGAGTGGGGGTCAAATGGGAAAAGCGATTTTTTTTCAGTCACTATTTTAAATGTCTTGAGGTTCTAGGCGTTTACCCCCCCCCCAGAAAACATTGCCTGGAAAAGACATCCTTGCTGAAAGGAAATTATTCCCAAAAATTGACTCCCCACCGAAAATTCCCCCACCCCCTGCAGAAAACTCCCCATGTCTGTATACTTCCCAATAACAAATACTATCTATGAGTAATGGACAAATTACAAAACTTAAAAGGGAACTTAAACTTCTACAATGGAGTTCTCTGGTTGTTTTGTAGTTTGGGAGGGAGGGAAATACCTCAAAGGGTACACTTTAATCCCAAAACATCCCAGCTCTCATTGAGCCATCAGATAAATACATAATTAATTCTAAGGGAGAGACAAGGGTGGAGGTAGAAATTGATGTATGATCCCCACAGCTGTAACCAGAAATTTTTTGTGGGGGGGGGAGGGGGTACAGGGGGTTTGGAAAAAAAGAAATTCTAAAAACGCATCTAAAATGTGAAATTGATATCTAATCCCTTATGATTTCTGGGAATATTTCTACATAGAAGGGGGACTGCCTTTTCCTCATCCACACCTCAACCTCATCGTCACAAAAACTTTGGAGGGTGCTCTTTAGATCAGAAATTGAGAGTTCAAGTCCATTTTTTTTATATGTCAAAAGTGATTGGAGACCAACCAGCCATGGGGGGGGGGGTATTTTCCAGGGTGTTTTTTAAGGGAAGTATTTCCAGGGGGGGGGGGTAAAAGCTGGCCACCATCCCAGACAACCATTCAGAATGTACCAATGCACACCCATATTTGTTTGGCATAAGAAATTTACATGATTTCCCAAAAATTAAAGAACCTCTGAAAGAAGAAATCAGAATTCAATTACAATCATATTTACAAAATCAGGGCTGCCGCAGGCTCAAGTGGTGGAAAATAGGGACTTAGGGACCTCCTTTGAATCGAAAAAGGGACCTCTCTAGGGACCATTCTGGAAACAAATGGACCCCAAAACTCAGTTTTCAGAAAGCTCTTGAAGGAAAAAGCAGTGATACAACAGCAAATGACCCTTGACTAAGAAAAAAATATGTGAATAATCATTTGCAGACATCTCTCCATGATCAGAGGCCAAGTGATAATTAAGAAACCGACCATCTGAGAACCATTATGTCATGGGAGGAGCTTTTTTCTTCTGAACACTTTACTTTTGAATACAAAAATCAGATGCAAAAATATGATGAAAGTGATAAGGGTATGTCCTTCTTTTCTATGCCTTTTTTGAGCCGGTCACAAACTTCCTTCAGTAACTAGTCTGCAGCCTGTTCCTTGGTACCAAAAGCTTCTTTTTTTTCTTTGAAAGTCTCTATTGTCTGTCTTTTCAAAGAGGTTTTAGCAAGCTTCTGCTCTTTCAACCGTTCTCCTGCCTCTAAATCCTGTGGCTCTTTCTTAGTTTTTTTTTCTTTCAAGGCTTTTTCCTGCTGTAGGTACAAATCATAGCCTTTTCTAGTGGATTTGGTTAGTTTTATCAAGTCTTCAGAGACAGCAACATTTTGTGCACGTCTTCCAAAATCGCCCCACTTATGTATCAAAAACAGTTTTGCATTCAAAGTTTGTTCATTCATCAAAGCATTCTTCACTGAGAACTCGCCCAGAAAGCAAGAAACCCTGCTCAATCCTGGCAGACCCATGAGAAATGGTCAAAGCATTTTTTACAACTTCAGACAAGTTTGGATATTTACCTCCCTGGATCACAAAGTTCCACTTGTCGTCAATCCTTCCTGGCTCCAATGGAAGTCCAGATAACCAGACTAGCTTAAACTCGTCAACTAACATGTCTTTTTGTGTTGTGATGGGTAACTTCCTGGCAATATATAATAAACTGTGAGCAGAAACTGGCTTTGAAAATTCATTGGGATGCAGAAAAGATAACGCTTTCAGCAACTGCTTTCTGCTGCCTTTATCTTTTGGAAATAAGACCCATGAGCTTTGGTTAAAAAAATAAGCAAACTTAGTTTGCCCAAAGAAAATTTTTTTGACCATTGTATCTTGGAAAATTTTTTCCATATTTATCTGCTTTTCCATCTACAGATTTCACAGAATAGTCAGACCCAATCATCTTCAAGGCCCATGTAATTTCTGCAATTGTTGTTTCATCCTGCACTATGTAAGCACCTAGGTGCATGGGCAGTTTTGTCAGTTTGCCACTCTCCATGGAAGATGCTGCTGAGAGATGAAGCTGATTTGGTTTAGCTTTATGGTAACATTCTTCTTATGTTCATGAGTTCTGGCGTTCTGCAGTAAAACCTAGGAGCCCTTATGGCAGACAAACAATGTATTGCAGATAGAACAGTAGAAAAAACAGATCTCCTGGAACGGCTCTGCACCACTCTTTCATTTAGTGTCCTGTTGCATCTTTCTCTTCCAACCAAGTCTCCCAGAATTTACACTTTCCCATTCTAATTCAAAATGAAACTTCAAACCCCAAACTTTTAAAAAAGAAAAGAAGTTAGTAGAAACTATATAGGCTATTACCAGAAATGTATTCAAATAAAAAAGGGCGCTAGGAAGTAGTCTGATAGTTCAAGAAATGTATGTAAGCTCAAAATCGCACAATTAACCTGCTTTTAACCCTGCCTCCTTTGAAGGCAGGAAAGATAGCCATATCTTGGCTATCTTTTAATTCCTTTAATTTCAACCATTTTACATCAGAAAAAATGTAATTGCTTAGACTCACGCCATATTTCTTTTAATGACTGTGTTGTAGGTATTGTTTAGCATCAATATTGATTTGCATAATCCAACACTATATATAAAATTTATAGTCAGTGAGTGTGAGGCTGAATTTTGATTTGTATTTATTTCTATACTGCATTACATAATACAAAAGACCCCTAAAATTTTTATAACCTTATTAGCCTAGTAGGATCTAGTTAGAAATATGGGTGTCATTACAGGGAGGGTTGGGGTAATGTCTCCATATAGTTCTTGTACATATAAAATATGTTTTATATGTACAAGAATTAATAATATTTTCTGAAATGGCTACTAACAGCCCCCTTCCTCTTTCAAGAGTATGTTTCATGAAAATGTTTCTTTTCAAAACTGTCCCAAGGATAGCAAAAAGATTGCTTGCCACTATTCACCAATAAAGCAGTTTCCAAAGAGTTATAGTTTTTTTTTTAATAGTTTCTTTGTTTTAAGAGGTACCTGAAACAAATTTTATGGCTTATAGCATTGGTGGCCCAAGACCTAAATTAAAACAGGGCAACATCAATACTGGACATTATGTACTATAAATACCCAGAGCATCAACAATCCTGCCATTTCTGATAACAGGACTGTGAAAGAAATTTTGTTGGTGCCAAACATTGGCCCCTTTACCTATATGAACTTATGTAGCACATGTCCATTAATTACACTTGTGTTACTGGTGGTGTTGCTGGGATTTTTTTAGTCTTTTACAAAAAAAAACTATTCACATTAATTATCTTTTTAGTAACAGATTACAGGCAGCTAATTGTTGATTAGTCTCAAACCAACTTGCTATGGAAGCAAGCTCGTTTACATTGTTTATATAAATTAATTTAAGCATTGCAAGTATAAAAGGGACTTTATTCATCTATATTATTTCTCTTAATAGCTGCTTATCAGTTTTACAAAATCATTGTTTTTTGTTTAGCCTAAGCCAATAGCTGTGAGGTGTTTCAAGAATCAACAGAAAACATAAACCCTCCTTGACCATTTTATGTTGTTTTCAGTGACAACGACTCTTTTGTTTAAGGTCTTTGATTCCCATTCTCTACCTGACCATGTACAATACAAGGTTAAGTAAGATGGGTATTAATAATGAAAGGGTGAAGTCAATAAAAGATGAGTTAACAACCAAACAGATTCTTACATTCAAAAACACTGTCTGCATGGTGTAGATATCAAAATTCTGTTTTTTAGAGTTTGGTTACTATTGAGTCAAGTTGCTCCTTACTTACAGTTTGTTACCACAAACTGTTTGGTAATCTGATTAACAGAAATGTGATGCATATTATAAAACAACCGATTTCATTGTTTTAGTGCTTTTGTTTAATTTTTTTTTATATATTTTTAGGGCTATATCTGGTGGGAGGGGGTAGTTTAGATTCTAAGAAGAGTAACCATGATATTTTGAAATCACATAAAATAAGGGCTCTAATGGTATTAGTTTTATTTCATTAGCATTTTTCTTTTAGGAGAATTCAGTTTCTGGAAACACAGAAGAATTCAGTTTTGCTGTAGTGACTAGGCTATAATGAAATTGTGCATAAAATATTATTTGAAATGATTTAATAATGTGGATAATAGTAAAAAGAAACATGCTTATCTAATTCATAGAAACATGCTGCATGTTCTAAAGTAGGAATCTCATTGTTTTTTTGTTTACTTTTAGTTTAATATGTATAATAGGGCTATATATGTCAGAACTGTAAATGTAATATTTGAAAAGGTTGTAACTTTAAAAAAATCCTAAAATACAAACTTATATCATTCCTAAGAGCCAATTTAATTTACCTCCCCCCCCCTACTGTGTAAGTACATAACCAAAATTTAGTAAAATTCTAGTCTATCTACATTTTGCTATCTTGGAAAGGCGTCAGGTTAGGAAAATGAAACCTTCAGGGATGGGTCTAAAGACTAAAGTATGGGTACTTATTGATTAGCTGGAACATATGTAATGAGAACCGCATATAGAATCTCAAAGATCCTAATGAAAAACAGGTTTCCTCTGCCTAGTGAGGTATTGCTCACTCTGTGAAAAATATTTAAACTTTAGTTTTTTGTGGTTGAAGGGGCAAAAAAAGGTACCTAGGTTAGTTATGTATCTAATATATGCTATACCTTATCCCCCCCCCCCATTAATGTGTAAATATATAACCCAAATTTGTTTATAAACTATTATATTTTCATTGTATCTGGTTTCATTTCAATAGCATTAACTAAACTTCACTTCCTGCATGTGTTCCAGCTAACCAATAAGTACCAAAGTATGTCCTGGGAAGGTATTTTGAAGTGCCTACCTCCACTTCTAGTCCCTCTGGAGGACAGTGACCTTTTAAAAATCTTTGTGTTATAAAAGTGAAGCCTTGCAAAACAGATCTTCTGTTTAAATGAAGTACAACAAAACTGTTTTCAGCTTCACAACTTTGCTTTCTACATTTCTCATGTATTTTCTGTTTCTTGATTCTGTTGATGTTGCTTCTTTGGTCTTAAATGTATTTCAACAAGAGTGACATAATCAAGATACAGAAAATGCATGTGCAATATATAATTTGTGCTATATGCTTGTACATTAGGTGGGGGGAGGGGGATGCAAAGTAAAGCAAAGGCTTTTAGGAATGAAATAAGCCTATATGTAGGATAAAAGACTTATTTTTGGGAAAACAGCTTTTCTTTTGCATTGCAGGAAAATAAAGATGGGTTTTTGGACTGCCAAAAACAGCATGATACATGGTGTGTGTCACCATGCTACACCATGACACAATGTGTGTTAATATGTAAATAAAACTGGTACACTGAAAGGATATATATATATCAAAATAGGATACTTAGTATTTCCAAAGGAAGGTCCTTCTAGGTAAGTCAATAAACTAATAATTTCAAGTGTTTGATCTTCAATAACTTTAACAATACCCATATTGATGCATAGCTTGGATTCATTTACAAAATTCATTTACAACAAAAATGATTATTATATTTCGAAAGAGCATAAAAAAAGGCATCAATTGGTATGTTTACTTTATTTGTAAGTCATATACATATGAATAATAAAAAATTTACCATATAATTTAGCAGTAAAATTCTACTTTAGCTACTTTTGGCTATCTTGGAAAGGGGTTAAGTTAGGAGAATAAAACTTTCAGGGATGGGTCTACTGAAATTTGCCTACATGATAGGTCTATACCTATTGAAATTTTGACAAAACAATATTTTACCATAATTTTCAGATATCAGCTTCTTTTTCTCTGGATTTAGTTCTGAAAATGTAATTCCTGTTATTTAATAGAATTTTAAGCCATATCAAATGTTTTTTTTTCAGAATTTAGGAAATATAT
The DNA here is from genome assembly GCF_049724085.1 of Artemia sp. Qi Xiang Cuo. Classification (NCBI taxonomy): domain Eukaryota; kingdom Metazoa; phylum Arthropoda; class Branchiopoda; order Anostraca; family Artemiidae; genus Artemia; species Artemia sp. Qi Xiang Cuo. The sequence goes on from NC_142798.1 coordinate 62,101,594, forward strand.
TTGCATATCTTTAAAATCTTATAAATTGGGATTGAGCAAATTTGGGTACTTTTGCATGATCCAGGCCTCTTGGCTTAATTACTATAGAGAAGGCAATGATAAAACCTATTTTAAAACATGATAACTGCTGTAGACTAGGCAATGATAGTTTGCATTGCATATAAGATATTAAACTGTGTTTTTTGGGATTTTAGATGGGAGAAAAAGGTACCTAGGTTTGGTTACATATTTAATATATGCAATGCTTTACACCCCCCCCCCCCCTAATGTGCAATTATATAGCCCAAATTTGTTTCTAAACTATTATATATTCATCCTATTCCATTTTAGGCTATTTCATTAGCATAAACCAAAGTTGACTTTTTAGAGAGGCCTGGATAATGCAAAAGTACCCAAAGTTATGGAGCTGAAAACAATTTTGTTGTACTTTATTTGAGCAGGAGATTCATTTTGCAAGGATTCACTTTTAGGTAAATATTTACCAAATCATATTATTGAGTTACAACTAAAGTGAATATACCACTTGATGCCCTTTACAAATATAATAATAATTTTTGTCAGAAATAAACTTTAGCCCCCACCCCTATATATACCAATTCAGGGTATATATTTGCACATTAGGGAGGTGGGGGTAATTTCATTTCTGATGTAAATGAGAGGTAAGTTTAAACTTTCCCCACCCCCCTAACATGCAAATATATACCCTGAATTGGTATAGTTAGGGGTTGGGGTTAAAATTCATTTCCGACAAAAATGATTATTATATTTGTAGAGCATAAAAAGGCATTGAGTGGTAGGCCTATATTCACTTTAGTTGTAACTCAATAATATGATTTGGTAAATATATACCCACTTTTATAACACAGATTTTTAAAGGTCATCAAAGGTCATGAACCTCTACAGGGAGAAGAAATGGAGGTAGATACTTCAAAATACCTTCCCGGGTCTTTTTCTGAATGGATCATTTTTATAGGATGAGACCTACCACAAGGCTTATTCAATTTTATCAAAACTCAAGGCAAAGTTTGGTAAAATTCTACTTTAGCTACTTTTGGCTATCTAGGAAAGAAGTTTGGTTAGGAAAATGAAACTTTCAGGGATAGATCTACAGGCAAAAGTATGTCCGGGGAAGGTATTTTGAAGTACCTACCTCCACTCCTTCTCTCTCTAGAGGGTCCTGACCTTTGATGACCTTTAAAAATATGTGTGTTATTACCTTAAATTACCTTAAATCTCATCTTCTAGCGACTAAGGTTGCAGGAACCTGTAGATGTCGCAACCTTGTAAAAAAGTGAAACCTTGTAAAATAGATCTTCTGCTTAAAATGCAGTCCAACAAAATTGTTTTCAGCCTCACAACTTTGCTCAATCCTGATTTATAGAGTTTTAAAGATATGCAAACACATTTCCTAAATTTTGAAAATTAACATTGATATGGCTTAAAACACTACTCAAATAACAGAAATTGCATTTTCAGAACTAAAGCCAGAGAAAAAGGAACTGATAACTGAAAATTAAGGTAAAATGTTGTTTTGTCAAAATGTCAATAGGTAGGCCTATAGACCTGTCATGTAGGCAAATTTCAGGACCCTCTAGAGGGAGAAGGAGAGGATATAAGTACTTCAAAATACCTTCCCAGGACATATTTTAGCCTGTAGACCCATCCCTGAAAGTTTCATTTTCCTAACATCACCCCTCTCCAAGATAGGTAAAAGTAACTAAAGTAGAATTTTAGTTCTACAAAATCATAGGCCTATTATTGAGTTAGGACAAAAGTGGATACAACATTTGATGCCTTTTTTTATGCTGATTACGAATATAATAAGCATTTCTATTGGAAAAGAGTTTCAGCCCCCCCCCCCCTATATATGCCATGTACGGGTTAGGTTAGGTATAGCCTATATAGGGGGGGGGCTGGAATTCATTACCAACAGAAATGCTTATTATATTCATAATCAGCATAAAAAAAGGCATCAAATAATGTATTTACTTTAGTCCTAACTAAATAATATGATTTGGTAGAACTTTACCAAACTCAAGGCCCTTGGCAATGAACAGATGCTAATCTAGAGCATTATGAGAGGATCAATCAGGGACTGGACAACCCCAGGGAACAGGTAATGTAGCCTAGTGTTTAAGTCTCCAAGAAGAGACAGCTTGTAGCCTAGCCTAGGAACATTTTGTCTCTAGACTGAACTACAGACTAGCCTATCTACATCAAAACAGGAATGTTATAAAACATTTTAATATACAAAAGCATCCTTTTTTTATGTACTTGTGATTCAGTCATGTAATCTTTGAATTTTTAAGAAAATAATGAAGAAAACGGATAAATTCCTAGTCTAATGGTTTGTTCAGACTAATGTTTAAGGGCTTGCGTTAGTTTTCGATGTTTATCTATTACAGTGTAAAAATACCTTATAACCAATGAAGCAAGGTTTAAAGTTAACATTGGCCCTTTTGAAACCTGATGTATGCTGTATGCCACTGAAAAGCGCTGTAAGCTGAGATTATTTTTTTCTCATAATATTTCTTGAGTAGTTTGTATTTGATAAATTTTCGTTCTTGAGTCACATCTGCAGCCGACAGTATTTTTGAATAGATGGCGAGTATGGGATTTCCACATTCAACCTCGTTTCTAGGTTCTAGGGAGTGTCCGTGGATTTATGATAATGCGTCTACACATTTTAGTAATAATACGCCTATGCAAGTGTGTGTAAACCTTGGAATTTTGTTGGACTTTACTTTACCTACAGTAAACTTTGATAGTTTTACTTACCCTCATAGTCACAGCTACTTTGACCGTTTTACCCCTGAACTCTAGTTGACTTCCATAACTCCTGTCACTGAGTAGGGCCTGCGCGCAGTCACTATGGGAAATTGGAAATTTGACAATTGGATTTTGGAGGTTTTTAAAAAGTGTTCCTAAGGTATTTGATTAAATTAAAGCACGAGTTGTTCGAAATGAAAGTAAGGAGCAACATTAAAACTTAAAATGAACAGAAATTATCAATTAAATGAGGGGGGTCAACCCCTCGTCAGTACTTTGCTCTTTACGCTAAAGTTTGAATTTTGGCCCAATTCTTTAAGAATGACTCCTGAATCACAAAGGCCGTTTAGTTTGAACAAATAACTCTTAAAAGTACTATAAAAACTTTAGCGTAAAGAATGAGGTTGTGACAACAAATGATTTTTGTTCTCACAGATCTTCTTTCCAATAGGTTTGTGCATATATATCAATAGTGAAACATTTCAAATAGCTTCTTGATATAGGAATATTAATATATTCAATATTGATACATTGACAAATTCTGTTTCAACATTGTCTATAAATTTTCACTGGGTAATTTAGTACTGACTTGGATATGTATTGCTTCCACTTGGAAGTATAAAACTCAGTTAAACTAAGTATTACGAGCCCAGTTCCCTCAAAAAATGAACTTTGTTAATACATCAAAACGTTATCAAAGCCTTTTGATTTTTGCAGGCGGTGTTGACTGATTAGAGCTGGTGGTTTTTTTTTTTTTTTCTATGAGCTTAAATCACAAATTCTTTCAAACTCGTTTCTGGTGGTTCGTTCGAGCAAATTAAGACTATCATTGCAAGAGGCCTCAGAATTTTATAAGGACCATCAAGGAAAGTTTTTCTACAACCGTCTAGTAACGTTTATGTCAAGGTATGGGCCGCCATTTTTCTTAGTATAATTTGCGAAGGCAGGCACGTTAGTGAGCTCAATATGCCGCTAGTCGCTTGGCCAGTTTTGTCATTAAGTCTTATGTAAGTGCTAAATCGTCACTTGATGGAATCAACATATAGCTTTGATAGAATAACCCCGTTGGAACAGATCATACATATTTATCTAGTTTAGAACAAAGCAGTTTTTGAGATACTCTTTCTAAGGCGTTTACTTCATTTAATCACAGCAAATTGTTGCCCTCCCCCCGTCCCCCGAAATTTCAAAGATTTTTTTAAAGTTTCTGATATTTCATATGTAATTTGTCTCTTCTGCACACATTAATCCCTCCCCCTCCCTCCGTCGACATGTCGCTTTAACCAAAAATAAATTCCTTCATGCGTACACAAGCGCTTTTTTGTTGCACCGGTAAACCATAATACAAGTACTTAAAGGTAAGTGAGTGGATGTATTTGTTTGAAGCCTGTCATGGAGTCTCTATAAAGCCTTTTCATAAATATGAAACCTTTCCAGTGCTAGAGCCTTCGATTTTTGAGGGTTCCAGCATTAGGGGAGACAACCTTGTTTAATGTAGACCTGTTTTGCCTGAAAATTGCTTTAAAATTAAGTATTTATTTAATTTTGTTGGTATTTCCCTGATCTGAAGCCATTAAGTATGCAAGGTTTATGCTATGTTGTATTCTACTTATCAATATGTATGCAAAAAAGAAAGAAAAAAAACTGAATAAAATTCAAGCATGGAAGTGGGGTTTCCTTGCCTATAAAGGAGGGATAGAAAAGTCTGATGGGTCAATTTTTCAAACTAGAGTTGAAATTCATTATTTTCCTCACCTATGCTTGATGTAGTGGTGGCTCTGACTGGACCAAGAACCAATAATATTTTAAATCGGTAAAAAAAAAACAAGAAAGAAAAAGAAATAAAACCTTAAGTTTCAAAAGTACAATTTAGAAGCTGGGGCTCGATATTTTAAATAACATGTAGATGGATCAATTCTTCAAATTATTACAATTGGTATAGTGGTGTTACTGATAGTACCAAAAATGAACCAAAGAATATAATTTCTGTAAAAAAAAATCCTCACTTAAATATACCAGCTAATGGTGCATGTATACTGATTACGGTTGCAGCATTATTAATTACGACAAGGAGTAATATCCTAATATAGTTAGCAAAGGCAAATCCAGGATTTTTTTTCGGGGGGGGGGGGCAAAAAGACTTTAAAAACCGCATCAAAAGTTTGTTTATATGCATTTTTGTTATGTTTTTATGAGCCGGACAAAAATATCAGGGGGGAGGGCTCTAACTCTGTAACCCTCCCCTCTGGACACAGCCTTTAGCTAGTCTGTTCCATATATAAACTAGTAGCAAACGTTACTTGATTGAAGCTACAAAGGTGGATAAAAATTGTTAGTTCAATTTCCGCTTAAAACGTCCTAAACGTCCTATTTCAACTTGGTCCTACCGCCACCTTGTTTTCTAACACCTATGTTATTTTCCACCAAAAAACCCTGATAAATATTTTAAATTGATGTTTCATGATTTATTTTGAAAATGATTGTTGAGATCTTAAATCCAATTTTTGAAAAATTTAGAAAAATTTAAATTTTTCGGTCATATCTAACAGTTACATCTTTAAACAGAAAAACAAACTTAGTTATAGTCTTTTAGTGAACAATGTAGCCTATAGACGTTCGGCACTAGGGTGACGCTAAAACTATATTGGAATAGATCTAGTTCACGCACCTCCTTTTTAAATGTGGGCGAATCTGACCAGTCATGTAGCTTGAATTCACTCCAAATTTCTCTACTCACATCTGCCTTAAAAACTCTTTAAAAAACTTATCAAAATATAAATTTAAACGTGAAACAATTTTTCTGTTACTTTTTTAATTGTAACTGCCAAGACCCGATGAGGTTATCACGTTCGGAGCTACGATGTGTGACTTTTACATGTAAAATTGAAATCATCTTCAAATTGTAAACCAAGATATTTTTTAATGTTTTAAATTTTGTCTTTATTTATCTTGTTATTACATATTAGTATGTGAGCATTAATTTACAGAATCATGGCCTAGTGTAGTTTTGCTGAAAACTATAGTCTAGATGAACTGCTTTTTTGTCTATTACTACACGTTCTTTTAGTCGTGATTGCCTATTAATTAGGCCTAGTAATTAGGTTTTAATTAGGCCTATTAATTAGGCCTTGCCTATTAATTAAATTTGATATTCGGTTTAACTTGGTGTGTTTTCTTAGTGGTCCAACGATGGCATTTATACTTGCTCATCCTGATGCCATAAATGCTTGGAGGAAACTAATTGGTCCTACTAAGGTTTATAAAACGCAATATGAGCAGCCAGATTCTTTACGAGGTCAATTTGGGCTCACTGATACTAGGAATGCCACACATGGCTCAGGTATGACTTTTCTGGTTGAATTAAAATCCCACGCAAATGTTTACTTAAGGGAATTTTCTTACTTAAAGAAAGTTAAGTAAATATTCATTTAAATCTTAAAGTCAGGGGCGGATCCAGGATTTTCTTAGGGGGGGGGGAGGGTGCAAAATAGGTTGATCCGAAAAAACTTGCGTTAGAAGCAAGTTTAATTAACGTAATGCGTTAATTAAGTAAACTACACTACTTTGGACTACGTTAGGGGGCGCCCCCCTTAACCCTCCCCTGGATCCGCCACTGCTTAAAGTAAAGATTAAAAAGGTACTAATAATACAAAAATAGCAATAAAATAAAATAAAATGAATAAAAATAAAGTAAAGATCAAAAGAGAAAGTAAAGACAAAAGAAAATTCAGTAAAGATTAATTTTATCCTTAACTTAAGTAAGTGTTTGTGTGTTTTTAGTGTATTAGATTAAAAATTGCATGTATTTTTTCTTCGCTTACACCAAACAGAACTTCTTGCACTATTTCAGCCACCGTAACTGTACAACAAAATCCAATGATTTAGCATTTATGTAAATAGCGGTATGGTAATTAGTTGACGTTCTGCCTTCTCAACTCCCCTCAAGAGTAAATCCTGGGTATCCCACTGGCTCTAGGGGTGCCTGAGTACTATAAAATATTTCTATTAAATATACTGTTTGTATCATTAATGGTTTGTAGTCAAACAGTTCGTGGTAACGAACTGTAAGTAAGGAGCGACCTGGCTCAATAATAACCGAAACTCTAAAAAACTGAATTTTTATGTCAATAGATACATCAAAATAATCGGATTATTCTGCTGATTTCAAATACATAAATTTCATTAAGTTTAATTTTAACCATCAAAGGATACGAGCCTGAGAATGTTTGCCTGTTTTTCGAAAAAGGCGGGAATTCCTCCTAAAAGTCATAGAATCTAAATAAAAATCAAATCATCAGATTTAGAATACCATAGAACCCTACTGCAGAGGTTTCAAGCTCCTATCTGCAAAAATGCGGAATTTTTTATTTTTTGCCAGAAGAAAGATCACGGTTGCGTGTTAATTTTTTTTTGTTTTTCCTAGGGATGATCATATCGACCCATTGGCCCTAGAACATCGTGATAGGGCTCATTGAAACGGAAATTAAAAGTTCTAGTGCCCTTTTCAAGTGCCCAAGAAAATTGGAGGGCAGCTAGGCCCCTCCCTACCCCTTCTTTCCAAAATCGTCCGATCAAAATTTTGAGATAGCAGTTTTGTTCATCATAGTTGAAAGGCCCAATAACAATGCTTTGGATATGACATGACACCCCCCCCCCCCACAGCCCCAGGGGCAAGGCCTTTAACTTATAAAATTTGCCCATTGTTTACGCATAGTATTTTTTATTGGGAAGTAAGCATACATTTTCAGGTGGGGGGGGGACGAATTTTATGCTGGAGTTTTTCCACGGGGGAATTTTCCATGGGGAGGGAAGTTTACAGGGGGTGAACTTATCAGGGGAAATTTTGTACTGGGAGAATTCGCCAGAATTCCTATACAAAATTCTTTTTATATGTCTTGCTTTCTCTTTTCCGTCTCAATTTTACGCGTGGAGTTGTCAAGGGTAATTGCCCGGGTATAATTTTCACCGGGGTTGAATTGTCTAGAGGATATTTCTGTGGGGAGGGGGATTTCTCCATGGAGGTGGGGCCAGATTTCCTGGAAATTAAATAAAAAAACAAGTTTTTCAACCAAAAGTAAGTAGCAACATTAAAACTTAAAAAGAAAAGAAATTATTACTTATATGAAGGGGGCTTCCCCCTCCTCAACACCTCACTCTTTACGCCAATGTTTGAGTTTTGTCCCAATTCTTTAAAGATGCCTCCTGCAACACAACGGTCGTTTAATTTGAACAATAAGCTTTTTTAAAAGTACTAAAAACTTTAGCGTAAAGAGCAAGGCCTTGAAGAGGGGGCAGATCCATTCATATACGTTATAATTTCTGTTCATTTTAAGGTATAATGTTGCTCCTTACTTTCAGTTAAAAAAAACTTGTTTTTTTTATTTAATCTTGAGAAGGAAAGGCGTGAACAAATAGCCATGAGAACATTTAAAAACAAAAAAAATCTTTACGAGAGCAATTTGGTTGTGGTACTTCCAAAGGCTTTAAGTTAAAAACATAATTTTTTTTTAGGTGAGTGGGAAAACTGAAATATGCCTCTGGAAAACATTTGTCAAATGTTCCCTTGCGTTTCAAAGCACCCACGTATCAGAACTGAGCCGCTGTCATTACTGTAGCTTCCAATAATCTAATTTTGGTTCGCAGACTTCTCTTCTGCGAAGCAAAGGCAGGCGTCTGCAAACCAAGATTAGAAAATTAGAAGCTACAGTGATGACAGTGGTCAAATATGGCTCTTAAGCATGGACGCTCCGAAAAGTGGATGAAGATTTGCTAGATGTTTTCCAGAGAAATTGCTTAAGGATTGTTTTGGGTACCCCGGCTGACTGACTGTATTTCAAACAATAGGCTATACGAAAACTGTGTCAATACCGCTCTCTAGGGCTATAATGAAAGAAAGGTTGAGATGGCTAGGGCACGTTGTGCGGATGACAGATAGCCGAAGATTCTTCTTTTCGGCCAACCGTCTAGGGTTAAACGGAAAGCAAGTCGTCCTCGTCTGGGGTGGGAGGACGTCATAAAGAAAGATTTAAAGGAAATGTGAACTTCGTAGGAGAGTGAAAAAAAGGGAGGCTTTAAATAGATCAGGATGGAGGAGAGCGTGCGTAGCTGTGTTGGCCTCAGGCGGCTTGGTGCTGCGGTCAGTTGTTAGTAGTAGTAGTAGTATACTTCTCTTCCTATTGTTTCAAACCTTTTCCCTGTGAAAAATACACTGGGCCTTGACTACTCAAAATTTTATATATTCATTGCATACACCATCTTTACTAGGTATACTACCCAGGTAGTTGAAGATATCCAGCTGATCGTTTTTATCGTTACCCAACATCACCTCTTTACCTTCATTCCTTCCTAGTCTAAGTGACTTAGTCTTCTTAACAGTAATTTTCAAGTCTATTCTCACAGCTTTAACTCTCAAATTCTCTAAAACTTCATTCATTATAAAATTTTATTATTTATGATACTTAAATCATCTACATAATCCTAGTCTAAGGGATTTTAATCTTCCTGTTTGATTTTATGCTCTCCCATAGTCTTTGTCGTGCTTCTTAGGACAAAGTCCATCCAACATAATCGACATAAACAGGAGTAAAACACAACCAAGGCTTTCTCTAGGTAGGGGGGGGGGGTGCCCCCCCCCTGAAATTTTGTTTTATTCATGACAACAGAACAAAAATGCTCATAAACAAAGTTTTTGTGCTTTAATTTTTTTACCCCCCCTCCCTCTGAAAAAATCCTAGATACGTCCTTGGATGTAACCCTGCTTAACTCCTAATATAACACCAAACCAGTTACTAGCCTCACTTCCTACCTTAAACGCAGCGACAAAGTTCTTGTACACATCACTAATCACTTTAATGTACTTATCTGGAATTCAATACAAGGATAGGATCTTCGCCAAAGCTTTTCTATCTGGTGAATCATATGCTTGTTCATAATAAAAAATACTTTGAACTAAAAGGGTGTGATGATTCAGACACTGCTCCATTATCTAAGAGGTGCAAAATTTGGACGAGGCGTCCTATCCCCTACCTAATACCGCGCTGTTCTTCTTTAAAAAAATTATCTACGCCATCAATGAGAGAAAGGTTGAGATGGCTAGGACAAGTTGTGCGGATGAAGGATGCAAATTGCACATATAGTTCTTGTCGGTCAACCTTTTAGGACCAAATGAAAAGCTGGTCGTCAACGAATGGGTGGGAAGATGTCGCAAGGAATGGTTTAAGGCAATGGGAACTTCTTGGGAGGGTGTAAAGAGGGAGGCTTTAAATGGGAGGAATGGAGGAGGAGCTGTAGTTAAGTTGGTCTCAGATGGTTTGGTGCTGCTGTGAGTTGTTAGTAGTAGCATTTTAGTCTAATAAGTATCATAATGCGAAGCAATTTGATTCCTACAAAAAATCAAGCTAATGCCTCTATAATCACCACGCGCACTCTCATCACATTTCTAATAAAGGGGCTGAAATAGAGTTTTTAGAAAATCACCAGGTACCGTTTTTCAAAACTTACAATCACAATACTCAGTAATAGAATAATAGAGCAGAGAAAATGAATATTTCCTTAGAAATTCAAAAAAAAACAAAAAAAAAGAAATCTGACGTAACGATTTCAAGAATATGATGGCCAAAGGCCCGACCGTATTCTAAGTAAAGGTGGAGTTGAAGACATCTGTCAACCGGGGAAAAAATGTTTCTTCTAGATTTTTTTTTTTTTTTTACAGAGGGTGATATATTGTAGCTGTGTTCAGGCTTACTTAACATTTCTTCATTTAATATGTATATTTTTCAGACTCAGAAGAAACTGCAAGAAAAGAAATATCCTTTTTCTTTAAAGACTTTTACTGGGACCAATGGTTTCGTGAAGAGGAACCCTTATTCAGAGAAAATCGCATCAATTTTGACCCAGATAAATTTTTACATTATGTTAAACAGTAATTAATGTAATTCTTGATCGGATATTCTTTTAGTACAGTTTTGCCTCTTTTTGGTTACTTTTAATTTATGGTAATATGCGAGATAAACATAGCTCTAGCATTTTAAAGCACCAAGGACATTAAAATCGATTTTTTTGAATTGGTTGTGTGAGTACTTGAGCAACCCTTTATGTTTTAATAAATAAAAAAAAAAAATCTTGACTATAAGTTTTCATAAAAAGACCTCTGTATTCAGTTGAGGAGTTTAGTTTCTATCGGGTGTCAAACTAAAAAGCAGGAAATTTGGGGGGATTATGTAGTTTTTGAAACAAGTCAATTTAAACTACACAGGGGTGTAGTTTAAATTGACCTAAGATGAATTGAAGGGGCAAAAATGTTTTATTTTGGTGTCCTTGGTACTTTATATACTGGTTTCGTTCGAAAAGAGTCCTTCTTAGAGCATGTTAGAAAAGAGACTAAATGTGCAACGGAGAGATGTCAGGAACAGTAGAGGTACGTTATTAACAGCAAGGTCAACAGGTAGAAATAGCAGGAGGAACATTCTTTGGAGGGAGTCCAGAAATCTTGTCGTAAGTAATCCCTCTCTGTGCTCAGTTTTAGATAAAAAGGAGTCGAGATCTTGGATTTTACTCAGCTTTCTTTTTTTGTGTCTACAGCCAAGCTATGTATGCAGTAATGTGCGTTATTATATTTTCCGTTGAAGAGTTTCCGGGCACCTCATATGTTGCACATTTCTCCTTGACTCTTCCTTTGCGCGTGCGCAATGACGAATTTTTACCCATGGCTGGTCGTACATGCGGTAGGATGGTAAGAAGGTAGGCGACCTGATTTTTGTGGTTTCTATGCATGACCTCAATTAGTAAACTTATAACTCAACTTTAACGAAGAATAATAATAAAAGTAACAAAGAATTATTGCGCGTTCAGTCAATTAATATAACTTTCAATAATTAAATAAAATTGATTTGTTTTAATAAACATTTCTTTTTGATCCGACTGTATTCCAAGTAGTGAATGGCACTATTTGAAAATTAATCAATACTCCAATGCTATTTCCTCCCCTGACCACGTCCCTTTGTGGCGCTGTGATGTGTCCCATTTCTGAAACAAGTGTGTATTACGGTTTAGTTATCTTTGCTGCGTCTGTGTCGCAGTAATCCTTTTATTCCATATTAATATTTAAAAAATATCATAAGAAAACGAAACTAGCAATGGTTTTCTGTATTTTGCTTCTTAATGTTTGAATGCTATTAAAGTGAAATTAAAAGTAAAAAAAAGTGTCAGTAGAGAGGGGTCTTATACTCGTGTCCCTCACCCCTGCTGCCACCTACAACTTTTTTAACACCATATATTGACACGAGAACCACGTGGTTTATGGTTTTTCTCAGTGAGAATGAAAAAACAGTTGAAATTCTCACTTGAAAAACCATGAATTTTGTCGCATTTATGGTTGTTTTCATGGATGGTTATGTGGGTTGTTCGATTTATTTGATGTTTTTATCGGATGTCAACATCAAATTATGGATGTTTAATGGTTTTTGTCGGTGAGAATTTGAAAAACATGAATTTTGTCGCATTTATGTCTGTTTTCATGGATGTTTAATGGTTTTGTCAGTGAGAATTTGAAAAACAGGAACATTGTCACATTTATGGATGTCAACAGCAATTCATGTCTGTTTAATGGTTTTCTCACTGAGAATGAAAAAACAGGAATTTGCCAAATGTTATGACTTTCCCGGAAACAGTTAGATCACGTGCTTCCTTCTCAGCCAATCAGCGAGTCGGTTACATATTCCGTCTCAGCCAATCAGAGATGTGCTTTAATATTAGCGGTGGTGGGAATATAAGGACCGGGTTTTTTTGCTATAGTTTTATTAGTCTGTGAATAGAATTCAAAGGAGTGAGAAGAAGAACAGTTTTGACTTTACTCATTTGGATATATATTTGTGTTGCAGATGGCGATGAGTGGACTGTTTACCCTATTAGAAGTTGATAGCGGAGTTGATGATAATAGTACAAGAGCACCAAACATTGCGGTGGAAATCACGAAAGGATCACGGCTATGTCTGGAATGGGATGCAGTATATGCAAGATCTGTGATATCCTTGAGCAAATTTAAAATGGAGGATCAATTATGTTTAGCCTCTAAAGTTGATATAGCACATGTGAATAGACTTCAATGTGCTTTAAGTGCATTGGTGAAACATATTGAAGACATTAAACAGTATCGCTGATTGTACATGTTCAGTATTATTGATGTTGTTCTTGTAATTATTCAATAAAATTGTTTCGAAATCGAAAATGTTCTCTTTTCTTTTCTGGTCAGGGATAACGAATCAGGATCAGTCTAGAGTCAGCAGTTGGAGTGAAAGGACTGATAAATGAATAAATTTGAAAAAAAGAGAATTAGATCAAATCTAGTGTTTATGGAAAAACATTTGATTTTGGATGATGATTTTCTCGAGTTATCTCTTAAAAACAGGATATTATCTTGTCGGGGAACAATTGACAATATAATGAGGAGTGATTCCCCCCCATTGGACTATTGTATGAAACTTTTAAAATGTGATTCAAATGCATATAGCCAATTTATTGATATATTAATTGGAAAAAAGCAGAATCATATTGTGGATATACTTTCATTGCCATTGGATTCAATGTAGATGGCTCCCCCATCATTCGAAAGAGGTAACGTCACAGAGCTACTCCTCTCTCCCACATTTCCCTCACATTGAATTTATCGAGCGAGGACGATCAGTTTCGTTTTAGCTGTGAGTGAGTTGACATCGGAAACCGAAAAATTTTCTATATATGTCCATTGTGCATGTACACTCATGGCAGTTGGAATCAATGTGAGAATTGTACAATTATTGATGGCTATAGTGAAAAGTGTAAATTATGTAATCCTTGTAAATTACATAGAGGCTATGCAGTACAAATTAAAGGATGTAATTCATGTCTTGAGGAGGTGTGTGATTCTCACCCTAGAGGGCACCTGTGCTCCAATTGTCACAATGATAAATGCGATCAGTGGGAGAATACTTACCCCGCTATGATTGGAAAGAATCCTAAACGCGATTTTAGTTTATTTCTACGGGATTGGTATCGTCGTGGATTTAAATTATTCTGGGAAGAGGAATCTGGTCTACGATTCAACTGTTGGAACAACAAAAGAATTTGGTTTCTACGTCATCGCTGTGACGACACTGCCTACTATGACTATAAACCAAGTTATTTTTATTTGGCAGTGACCGAATGTGATTCACCATTTGAAAACACTGTTTGTGATATTGCTTCAAATAGACAGATTGAAACTCGTGAATTTCATAATATGAATGTAAATAGTATCATTGACTATACAAAGAGATATGACAAGAGTGAAGTTACATTGTACTGTAGAAAATGTGACCCTGACTTTGCAGTCAATCAAGATCAATATACAGTGAATCCAAATGATTTACAAGCATTAGTGGTTCACGACAGTTGCCTATACATCGAAGATGAAGAAATCTAAAGTGAAGATTTAAAGAAATTGTTGTATATACACGCATTTTATTAATAAACAAATTCACAAACATTTTTTAAGTACTTTACTCTTAGGGCCCTGAAATCAATACTGTCTAGGTCCGAGAGGATATTTTCCACTAGAAAGTCGTTCAGACGGGGATTGTCACTATAGATGTGTAGAAACTGCTTGTAAGTATAGCCACAACACCGGAACACAAAATATAGTAGTGCATGGAAGCCGCAGCTTTTAGTCGTTAGATCCTGCACCCTCTTTCTATTTTGAATAATAGTTTTCACACTGCTCTCAATATAGTTGCTGATGTGAGGTGTGTAGAATGTATAGGGTAGACCAAGAGGATCAAAAAATTCGATATTCTTCTTTGTTTGAAAGATGCACAGCCAATGACCCGTCAGCACAGTCGACGGACTGCTATTAACAATAATCAAGGTATTGCTCGCACTTTGAATTTTTCCAAGATAGTCTGAGGGTAGACAATAGGATTTGTACTGAGACATGTAGGGGTCCATATTAAATACACTGATTATTTGACTGATGTTCATGGCGCCAAGTCTAGTAGAACACTGCCTTCGGGAGTGATTTCCCAAGAGGTTTCATATTGATTTAGTGAGATTAGGGCAATAGTCTCAGCCAATGGGTCGGCAAATATACACTCTAAACGGACACTCCCTGTACGCACTATACTCATATCCTGTGTACCCGACAAATCCAGTACAATGATACCATGTGTTTTAGAAAACATATCTTCGGTTATACCATTTTCAAATAGTTGCGAGTCATGATCTAGGGGTTGCATGGTCAATTCATACAATGTTCTTTAGGATTTATCAAAAGATAGATTGTAGAGTGGGATGCCGTTTACTTTACATACACGAGATTAAAGTCCAAACAGCTCGAAGTTATGTGTGCATTCAGTCCATGATCCTATTGCACTGGCGCTTTTTACAAATGCCAAAGCCAATTTCGAGGGAATTTCACCATTGATAAAGGATGAGTCGGTGAAGGTGCGTGACCCCACGGCAATATGACGGTGAGTGGTGATTGTATGAGGAACAAGTAGTTTAATATTGTTGCCATTGGCTCTCAGTTTTTCCACAGCCAAAGCAACAGAACTCATAACCTGCTGTTTGCGTACATGAAGTATTGCTGAGGTGAGGGAGAGACTTACCTCGGGATTTGCGGCAATTTCTTTCCTTATAATGAAATTGGATGGTGCAAGCGTTAGTTTTATATCCACTTTAACATTGGGCGGCAGCCAGTGGGGTATATTAAATATTTCATGATATATTTTTCCGACTAGATATAATTCACTAGTTGCAGCATTTTTATGTGCATCTGTACTATCAGTATTAGTAATGTATTCATATCCATTGGAGACACCTCTCAATTCCTTGTATGACTGGGGCGTCATCAGCATGAATTGCATTTAGCTTGTATAGTTGGAGAGATTGTTGCTTGTGCTCACCAGCGTGCCATTGATGTAGACACTAATTTGACGAAATAAATTATGTAGTATAAAATTTTCATAGGATATTCCATCGGCCCGAATCGGCATTGAATTATCGGATTTCCGGACTTTCATTTGCAAATCTATAAATGTTGAAGACATGTCCATAAAGTAGTCTTCATTGGAATAAATTTGAAAGTGGATATTATCGGAGAGCGGTTGTTGTGGATAAAATTTTTCAGAGTATCCATGCTTGACACTCACCTCAACATTTTCAGAATTGAATAGATTCAATGAGGCGGTGATTGAAGGTTGGGAGTCCTTATGTGGTAGGTAGGACATTTTAGGAGAAGAAATCTAGTTTCGATCTGACAATTCTATTTTTCCTGAGGCTTCTGGTTACACTATGTATCGGCTTTTTCCTTCTTTTCTTTGACAAATCGGATGTCTTTCGTTTCCATCCTGAATGGAGATTGATAAGGGAAGCGTTGTTGCTTGACCTTTTTAAGCCTTTACCATTTTGTTTTCATCTCTCGCCATGGGCTCACACACTGGACCTAAGATTTTTCGAAGCACTTTTTTTTAAATACTTGCAAAAACCTCAGCTGTTTAGCGCAGAGGATGCAAAATCCGTTATAGTCTGTACAATATCTTTTCTAGCCCGAGGTAGCGCAGAGTAAAACAGCTTAGAAAATCAGCTGCCAAGACCATCTCCAGACACTGACAAGCGACCCTTGTAGTAGTCCATTCCATTGCCCTGTTGTCTTGGGCCAAGAGTATTAACATAGCAGTCAATATCAGGACAAGTGAATACCACTTTTTTATTAGACATCTTGTTGTTGAAAGATGGGTCGAAAATGGCATGTAATCACAGCCCAACCCTTTGAAATTGCTATTGGATCACCCAATTCGGTTCTTAGTGTTAACTGACAGAGTTCCAAATATAAAGTGTTTACGGGGATATACTGAAGATGCTTTATATTGTAGTGATGAATATGTTTTTGATGGGTTTTTCGTTCAAGAACTCGTAGGAGGGGAACATTTGAATTACCAACCTGAGATGTTTCCGCAAATGAGGCGTAGAGAAATATACAAGTGTCCGTGGAGAAGGTGGGCAGGTAGTCAGCAAAAATGAAATTAGTGTTTCCGGCACTTTTACCATTGATTATATTGAGCTTAAAGCCAAGAACATCCTTTAGATTATCGTTGAGAATAACCTTTTCACTGGCAATAGGTGAACTAATGTAGATCTTGCCCTCCTTCTTTGAATAGTTGAAATGAAAAGCTCCCTTTTTACGACCGGAAATTCTTTTATTGATAGAACGACATAAATCATTCATACAGGTGAGTTCCTCATAGGGTAATTCAATATATGGATAATCCAACCAATTGATTTTTTGAATTTGTTCTTGATCACCTGGTGGTGGCGTCCAATCATAGGGTCTGATTTTTATTTCATATTTACGATCTTTTCTCAGGATGTCAGAGGTATTTTTGAGAATACAGTCGACAAGAGCCACTTCATACTTTACGTCGTCGAATTTGATGGTGGGGGAGAGTTTAGTCCAAAAATCACTTGTTCTCTTCAGATCATTGTAGAGAGGATCTGAAACATTTGACATAAAAGTCAAATAGAAATCATTGGGCATTGTCAATGTCTTCAGCACTGATACAAAAATCAAAATCAGAGTTGTATCCTAGCCAGCGAACAAGCAACTGTTTCTTACCATGGCGTTTGAGACTATATAATCTCTTTTCAATTTGATAACTTTCACTAGTGTTTCTAACTTTTTGCAATTCATATTCATAAAAACCGCCGAGAATCTCATCATCTTTGGTGTCTCGCATTCGATCAGTTATGGGTTTGGTTTCCAGGATTTTGTACACTTTAAAAAGTTCGGTGCTCCATAAATAATTCCCCTTTTCAAAAATATTAGTGGTTCTATTAATTCGAACAGTATCACCAACATTGAATTTCTTCTTCTTCTTTTTCTCTTTTTCCCCCTTGGAGTATTTCTTTAGAAAAGTATCAAATGTATTTTCATTGTAGTGAACATCCGTTGGTGTGGAGTTGGACAGAGATCGATGGGGTCGATGGTTGTATATCTGCATGATTTTATCTAAATCATGAATAAAAGCAGGTGTATTTTTCAAAGTGCAATATCTTGAAATTAATAGACGAATCGTTCTTATTAATCGTTCAGCCAATGCAGCCTTTATCGGGCTGTGACTATGATAAAGTGTTGTATTATATTTCATAAGAACCTTTTGCACATGGGGATTAACAAATTCACTGCCATGATCCGATTGAATTTTTTTATATGAATCATGTTCGAGAATACTTTCAATTGTCTGTGCAACTTCAACATCTCTCTTCGATCGCTATGGAATGGCATAGTCATAGCGACTAAAGACACTGATTGCCACCAGAATATATTTGTAGGTGACATTGTGACGCCGTTGAAGTGCATCTAACGTTAAAAGATCCATTTGCATTATATGCAGAGGGAAAAAGTCTGTAGTTTGTCTATATTGTTTACTGTGACGCCTGTGATTACGATGTAGTGTGTAACTCGGCTCATTTTGTAGAGAGTCTTGTACACTTTTAGGGTGAACACCCGTGACTCTGGAAAGCGTTTTGGGGGACCTTAACCTTCCCACCTCGCCAATATTTTCATAGTCACCTTTCAAAACTTCATCCATTTTGAGCGTAAACACGTAGTGTAATGTCAACTCCCTTTTTGCACACTGGCGGGCGAATCAATTCGTCTTCGCTTTTGACTAGCAGCCACAGGTGTTGTAAAATCATTGCTGCTGCTGCTGATAGTATCTTCAAATATTGAATCTTCTTCTTTTTTAAATGGTGTTGTTGGATGTTCATTTAGTTTCTTTAGAATTTGCTTATTGCCAATAAGACTTTTGGGGAAGTTTGATACATACAGAAAGGTGTATAGATTATTGTCAAAGGATAAGAGTCCTTTACGATTCGTCACCATATCACAAATTAAATCAACTAGATTATAACTTTTTCCCTGAATTATAATTTGTTTCCCTGTGCTCTCGACTTGAACTTGATGCTCATCAGTTTCCAACATGAGATAAGATAATACTCTTTTACTCTGTTCTCGATATGAGAATGGCAATAGGTTTCCAATTTTCAATACAATCGAATTCAATTCCTTCTCCTTTGATTGCAGTGCTGCAGAATCTTGAGGAGATGTGTCCTGTGTAGGGGGATCGACGACGGTTCTCTCACGATCAGGTTTATGTTTGTCCACACGTCGCAATGCATCTTGAATTAAAAGCAGTTTTTTGTCATCGGCAATATTCTCATCGTTAATGAATTTGCTTAGATTGTCTTCAAAATGTTCGATGGGCGAGAGGACAAGTTCAAATGGTGTCAACTTATAGGGTTTAGCCATTCTCTAGAGAAAACTGTTTACAAGTCCTGCAATTATCGGTAGTAAAAGTGTGAAAAAGCTACCGCCCACCTGAAGGAGCCGTTTTCTTTTAAATTTTTTCCACTTGTTTTTACAGGTCAAGGTATATGCAATGGAACGATGTTGCTTTGTCTGTTGTCTAACACCTTCTGTCAGTTGAACATTGACCTAGCTTAAATTTGAACAAATTTAAGATATTATATTAATGAGATCACTGTCCAACCCATGTTTGAGTATGGCCTTCCTAAGCAATGGTTTTGAAGTTATTAAAACTGACAAAAGATGCCGGTGTTCGTGTAGTTTCTTCAGTGTCATAATGGCGACTAATAGTCTTTTCTACTGTTCACCGGAAGATATACTGTAATTTCATTGTTGAAAATGTCGGTGACTACACGTAGATCCTCGGGCGTGCTCTAATTAAGATCCAACAAAATGTAACCGTAGGGCTTGCTAGTCGCCTGAGTGTACGCTGACAACATAATGTTCGGGGCACGGGGGTATATCTGCTGATTGAGCTTTAGGCGCGAGCTAGAATCCCGCACGACTCGATAGATAATATAAACGGTGCAATTCAAAGCAAGGGTTCGCATACATTTGCTCTGATGAAACAGATTGTGTAGAACTAGGGTAACGGAAATGTGTTCATGGTGGGAGCGAACAGTGAACAGTTGTAGCATTTCCTGTGAGAACTGTTCAATGGATTCAGCCAAATCATCAATGATCAACACAAAGTGCAGTTCAATACAAATGAAAACATTTAGTCCTCCAATTAATGGTAGTGGCATAGTTGTGTCAAGATCTTTTATTTGGGGATGGGGACCCTGCACAATAACTTAGAACTGGTAGATTTTTTTCCGTTTCTCCAAAATTATTTTAACGCTCTTGTTAATTATTTTAGCTAAAAGCGTTGTTTTCCACGACATTGAGGGTCCACACAGAAACGATCTGAAGGGTGTTTTAAATTGATACATGCTGCTGCTGTTGGGGACAACAGTCGGACTGCAACTAACTGTAAATCATATGTGCTCAATGAATAAGTAGCAATAATTTTCCCCATAGATCTATCTATTCAAGAACAACAACAAAAACAATATTTCATGGCAGCATTTATTTCGACACTGCATGAAAACAAATATTTGTTCAATCAACATGCACAACAATAAAAATAATAATAATAACACTTGTTCAACAGTTGAAAAAATTTCATGGTCAAAATGAAAACTCTATTTGCAGTCAACATGAACAGCACAGGGCAATGATAACACTTTATAAATAATCAATTTTTTTATTTAAAAAAAATTTACTTAAAAAAAAAAAAAACCTTTTTTTTCCAACATAAAAAACACTTATTTATAACACTTTTTTTTTTTTTTTTTTTTGTCAACTTAAACACTTTTCTATACAAAAATAACACTTTTTTGTAAAACAGAAAATACACACACACTTGCAGGGAACAATAGCACAGTTGAACATGATGAATTTAATGGGTTGGGGGATCCCCCCCCCCCCCAGGGCCGCGGGGCCGACGGCCGGCCGGCCGTGGGCGGGACCCCCCCCCCTGGGCGGCCGCGGGAAGGGACCCCCTCCCCCCTCCCCCCGGGGGCCGCGGGGTGCAAAACAAAATTTGTAGTCACTGCTACTGCTACTACAGGTTAGGTTAGTGGTTGGGTTAGTGCTTGGGTTAGATGAACAGGTTGAGTTAAGGTAGTGAATGGTTAGTGTCAGGTTAGGTTAATTTATCCAGACCAAGTTGATTGCGATAGTCAATCCATTCAACTCGATCCGAAATACGGTAGTGACCGTGGGGTAGGACACTCACATCATTCTCGAGCACATAAACCTTGTCGGATATACACGACATTGCATTCTTCTCTACTCTTACAGTATAATTTCTATACTGTAGAGAGCGAATTGCAAGCACTTGTGCTCTCTGCACTAGGCTACTTTCTACACAGTCTCTGTACACACTCATGTTGAAATTGCTCTTTAAAAAATGTGTAGTCACCCCTTTACACGCCTTCTTTTCATCCCCACTATGAGTTTCCACGCAATAGACTTTGGGACCCGGGAACACCCCCCGGGAGATCAAATCACTCCCCGTCTCTGATTTTAACATTAATAGTTGGTTGGGGCTTGACGTTTCACCAGCTTGGGGTAGAGGGATGGATTCCAGTTGGTGAAATCCATCCGCGAGCTGATGTGTTCCCCCTTTTGCAAATCATACAATAAATCCAAATCTTCAGTCCCATTTACCATTCCCCGCAGAGAGTCTGTATCACCATAGAAAACTTGGACATCCCCCTCCCGTGGCCAGTGCACCTTGCACACATTTTAAAAGAACGACACCATGAGCTTTTTTGAAATTTCGAGGACTTAACGACCGCCTGAGATATTCTTGTTCAGTAATACATTTCGCTATCGTCTTTCTAGAAGAACCATGCCGGCCTCTATGCTCGTGAACGATGTACAATTGTAGTCGGCACTAATTCGTGCACACTCTCGAGGGTCAGTCACGACGTCACAGCGAGATCTATTACGTACGCCCTCACACATTTTGCCAAACGCGGAATTTAGGATGAGCTTATACATTTCCTTCTCCACCTTTGAATTTGCCCTAGAGCGTTTATCGACAAAGGTGTCGATAAATGTATTCAAGTAGGGTCGCTGATTGAAATGTAGGAACCAATGTATTTTAGTGATCTTGAAGCCATTGCTCACCAACCAATGCAAAATCACCTGGTTAACAACGATATTCTCGTTAGGGTTCAAATAAGCGATCAGTTTATGTTTGGAGGGAGTACAATGCATCCCCATATCCTCAACCACTGAACGAGTGTAGGGGCTCAGCGAGCCCCTGCTCCCTGGCCGAGTGATACAGGGAAAAACAAAATCTTTGACTGAGTCGTGAAGCGCCAGTGGACTGTGACCATCTACTTCAAAGAACCATCCTTGTGGCCCATTGTCCTCGACTGTGTTAATGTCGGGGAACTCACAAGGATTCTCAAGCCATTGATAGTTCCCACACGGCAAAGAGTAGTTGGACATTGCCGAGGGGTACAACGAGTTCATGTCCAAGAACACTGCATTTGACTGTGCACCAGTGCTGCTGGGTCCGCTCGGATCAGTTGACAAGACACGGTCCCCATGAAAAACATACCCTCCCCTCATTGAACGCTCTACAAAAAGGTGTTGGTCTACATCCGTGATTAGGCCTATTTCCTCCCTGCTAATTTTTAAAATTAAATCCATTACTAACTGGGGTGTAGAAAAATAGTAACCTATATCTAGCCCGAACTCTGAATAGATCTGGTCTGTGTTCTTACAGACTATATCCAACAAAGTTAGAACGTCACTGGCCACGTACAGTCTACAATAATCCCACCCATTTTTACAATCCCCCTTGGACCACACCTTCTTGGCACACTCATACTCCTCGGATGTGCATTCACTGTTGGTCAGTGAATTGTCAAAAGCTTCAATTGGAGGTAGTTTCTCCTCACTTAACCTAGCGCCAGAACAGTAATAATTATATGCGTATATACCTTTGCAGGTCAACAGATCATACATTTCACTGTCTGGAAAGTGCTGTTTAAGCAATGGAAAGCTATCAAAAGTGTCGCTTTTTTTCACTTGAATCAATTGACTCAATGCCTTGGGGAAAAAACTAAAGGAATCTAAAAACCTGATTTTATTACAACACGTACGCTCATTATCCACTGCCTGCCAGTTCAGCTCGAGAAGCAGTAACTTCTCGGCTGATTTGTGAATTATCTTGTATGTAAATGAACTATTTACCCATGGACAATCTACTCCCCCTCCCACCCTGTGCATACGTGCCCGTGCCGGTAAAATAAATTTCAAATCATAATTGGAGTTATGAATGAAAACAGGGATAAAAAACTGCTGGCTAACATTTAAATTACACGATTGATGCGCAACCCCCCTAAAATTACTACCTCCCGAGGATATTTCCTGCCATAAATGGTCATGATCTCTGACTTTCCCCCTCCCCCCACGTTTCCCTTTAGTCCCCACCTCTGCAAACTCCCCCTTACAAACCCAACATATTTTTTGATTTTTAATCGCGAGACGATCCTCTGCAGACAACACCATTGGATAATGCGTATTTCTCAAACGAAAAATAGCACCATTAGCCGTGCCAATCCTTTTAGTCAATGCCTTGTCCATGCACTCGTCCCCCTCATCCAATGTTTCAACTATTTCTAACAACTGCCTGGTGTTAGAATTGTCTCTGTGCGCGTGAGCATAGGACACTGCAATGGCCTGATGTTCTTTGACACGGTTTGGATATTTGGGGTCATTCACCTCCACCAACTTAGCCTCACAATCCCAAGATATTTTTTTGCACTGGAGACGGGTGTTCTGGAAATTTTTGAATCGTAGAATGGCCCTATCCCCTGAAACCGTTTCAACTGTATGATAGCACTGGCGGCTACAATGCCTCATGTGATTTTTTAACTTTAGTTCAGTCCAAAATCTAGAGAGGCATGTTGGACAGTAGAAACGTACCCCTGGATGCTTACCACCTCCCCGACCTCTCCTCATGTCAGTGATAGGGTTAAAATGACCGATTGTGTTCGGTTGACTAGGCGGCGTGTAAAGCAACCACACCCAGTGTTTAACCAAATCATCCGACGAGCCCCTTATGGGGATGACTACCCCCTTCTTTTTAGAGCAAGCCCCATCTTCAAACTCAGTTTCGTACTGTACCACAGTAACGCCGATATTCAAATGAGAATTAGCCCTTTCAAAAAGATCAATGGCTCGAAGCGTTACTGGGTATTTTCCTTCTAAGCAAGAAAAATCTACAACTGGGAAACTGGCCCCGTCCTTCCCGTGTCCAGCCCAATGATCTAACTTCGTCTTAGTAGCGTCCCGAGCTAGAGGCTCGAATGCTGATATGATGAAAGCATACTTGAAACACTTTTGACCTGTTTCAAATGAAATCTTCTGGACACATTGACAACCCTCTAGATCAGGATTATAATTTAAAACTGTATCCCTTTCATACCCCCCACCAGCCCCCCCTCTTAAACTAAAATCTTTCTTAATTTTACATATATTTACACTTATATTTTTAATAAATAAAACTACTGAGCCACTCCCATTTTCATTATAGTTCTCGAGAGGCGCTATAATTTGATCGACCCAATCTGAAAAAACTCCCCCAAAATTTTCTAAATTTGAATAAACCAAACGCATCTCGGAATGTACAAAATGATAATAAACTTCGCTTTTTCCCTCATTCAAATAAAACACTTTTAGAACAATGGAGACCTTAATTAAATCCCGTCGAATTTGGCGTTGGCCTTTGTAAAAAGCGCCAGTGCAATAGGATCATGGACTGAATGTCCACATAAATTCGAGAGGTTTGGACTTTCATCTCTTTTATGCAAAGTAAATGGCATCCAACTCTACAATCTATCTTTTGATAAATCATATAGAACATTGTATGAATTGACCATGCAAACCCTAAATCACGACTCGCAACTATTTGAAAATGGTATAACCGAAGATATGTTTGCTAAAACACACGGTATCATTGTTCTGGATTTGTCGGGTACACAGGATATGAGTATAGTACGTACGGGGAGTGTGCGTTTAGAGTGTACATTTGCCGACCCATTGGCTGTGAGTCTTGCCCTAATCTCACTAAATCAATATGAAACCTATTGGGAAATCACTCTCGAAGGCAGTGTTCTACTAGACTTGGCACCATGAACACCAGTCAAATAATCAATGTATTTAATATGGACCCCTACATGTCTCAGTACAAATCCTATTGTCTACCCTCAGACTATCTTGGAAAAATTCAAAGTGCGAACAATACCTTGATTATTGTTAATAGCAGTCCGTCGACTGTGCTGACGGGTCATTGGCTGTGCATCTTTCAAACAAAGAAGAATATCGAATTTTTTGATCCTCTTGGTCTACCCTATACATTCTACACAACTCACATCAGAATCTATATTGAGAGCAGTGTGAAAACTATAATTCAAAATCGAAAGAGGGTGAAGGATCTAACGACTAAAAGCTGCGGAGTCCATGCACTAATATATTTTGTGTTCAGATGTCGTGTCTATAGTTACAAGCAGTTTCTCCACATTTATAGTGACAATCCCCGTCTGAACGACTTTCTAGTGGAAAATATCCTCTCAGACCTATACAGTATTGATTTCAGTGCCCTTAGAGTAAAGTGCTTAAAAAATGTTTGTGAATTTTTTTATTAATAAAATGCGTATATATACAACATTGTCTTTAAATCTTCACTTTAGATTTCTTCATCTTCGATGTATTGGCAACTGTCGTGAACCACTAATGCTGGTAAATCATTTGGATTCACTGTATATTGATCTTGATTGACTGCAAAGTCAGGGTCACATTTTCTACAGTACAATATAACATCACTCTTGTCATATCTCTGTGTATAGTCAATTATACTATTTACGTTAATATTATGAAATTCACGAGTTTCAATCTGTCTATTTGAAGCAATATCACAAACAGTGTTTTCAAGTGGTGAATCACATTCCGTAACAGCAAAATAAAAATCACTTGTTTTATAGTCTTTGTTGGCTGTGTCTTCACAGCTTTGACTTATAAACCATTTTGTATTTTTATCCAAACATTTTAATTTTGTACAATTTTACTATTAAATGAATAATTTAAATCCACGAAGAGAACAATCTCGTATAAATAAACTAAAATCAAGTTTAGGATTCTTTCCATTCATAGCGGTGTAAGTATTCTCACACTGATCACATTTATCATGGTGACAATTGGAGCACAGGTGTCCTCTAGGGTGAGAATCACACACTTCCTCAAGACATGAATTACATCCTTTAATTTGTACTGCATAGCCTCTATGTAATTTACAAGGATTACATAATTTACACTTTTCACTATAGCCATCAATAATTGTACAATTCTCACATTGATTCCAACTGCCAAGAGTGTACATGCACAATGGACATATATAGAACATTTTTCGGTTTCCGATGTCAACTCACTCACAGTCAAAACGAAACTGATCGTCTTCGCTCGATACATTCAATGAGAGGGAACTGGGGGAGAGAGGAGTAGCTCTGTGACGTTACCTCTTTCGAATGATGGGGGCGCCATCTACATTGAATCCATTGGCAATGTTTTCAAAAGTATATCCACAATATGATTCTGCTATGTTCCAATTAATATATCAATAAATTGACTATAAGCATTTGAATCACATTTTAAAAGTTTCATACAATAGTCCAATGGGGGGGGGGGAATCACTCCTCATTATATTGTCAAGTGTTCCTCGACAAGAGAGTATCCTGTGTTTAAGAGATAACTCGAGAAAATCATCATCCAAAATCACATTTTTTTCCATAAACACTAGATTTGATCTAATTCTCTCTTTCTCAAATTTATTCATTTTTCAGTCCTTTCACTCCAACTGCTGACTCTAGACTGATCCTGATTCGTTAGCCCTGACCAGAAAAGAAAAGGGCACATTTTCGATTTCGAAACAATTTTATTGAATAATTACAACAACAACATCAATAATACAGAGCATGTACAATCAGCGATACTGTTTATTGTCTTCAATATGTTTCACCAATGCACTTAAAGCACATTGAAGTCTATTCACGTGTGCTATATCAACTTTAGCGGCGAAACATAATTGATCCTCCATTTTAAATTTGCTCAAGGATATCACATATCTTGCATATACTGCATCCCAGTCCAGACAAAGCCGTGATCCTTTCTTGATTTCCACCGCAATGTTTGGTGCTCTTGTACTATTATCATCAACTCCACTATCAACTTCTAATAGGGTAAACATTCCACTCATCGCCATCGGCCACACAAATATATATCCAAAATGAGTAAAGTCAAAACTCTTCTTCTTCTCGCTCCTTTGAATTATAGTCACAGACTAATCCCACGCGAGCAAAAAACCCGGTCCTGAGCGTCCAACCGCTGCGAATATGTAAGCAGACCTCTTAGTGTCTGATACGGGGGATGTAATCGACTCGCTGAGTGTCTGAGAAGGACCCACTTGATCTAACTGTTTCAAGGAAAGTCAATACATTTGGCAAATTCCTGTTTTTTCATTCTCAGTGAGAAAACCATTAAACAGACATAAATTGCTGTTGACATCCATAAATGTGACAATGTTCCTGTTTTTCAAATTCTCACTGACAAAACCATTAAACATCCATGAAAACAGACATAAATGTGAGAAAATTCATGTTTTTCAAATTCTCACTGACAAAAACAATTAAACATCCATAATTTGATGTTGGCATCCGAGAAAAACATCAAATAAATCGAACAACACACATAACCATCCATGAAAACAACCATAAATGCGACAAAATTCATGGTTTTTCAAGTGATAATTTCAACTGTTTTTTCATTCTCACTGAGAAAAACCATAAACCACGTGGTTCTCGTGTCAATATATGGTGTTAAAAAAGTTGTAGGTGGCAGCAGGGGTGAGGGACACGAGTATAAGACCCCTCTCTACTAGTGTCATTGGACTCACCTTCTTTCAAAATTTAAAAATTTTACACTAGCCTATTTTATGTTGGACGATATTACATCCAAGACGCTTTTGAAGCACATTGGAATTGTCAGCTTTGGGGATCCGCTCTAGAACTTCTACTATCCATGAATCTCGTACCCCCAGCCTCCCACACTACGCAATATCAAGCGTGTGCTTATCTTCTTATCCATTGATTCTTTCTGTGAATTGCAGCTCAACTATTAAGATTAAAACATGGAATTTTGAAAAATAAATTTAGAACCATAAGAATAAGAATAGACCATAAGAACTAGAATAAAAAAGTGGAAATTTGACGTCACTCTATGAAAATGGTATATGCCCGAAGGAGTGGAGGAGGTGATAAAAAGCCATCTTTATGTCTAGCTGAAGAGCTGGATGTCCCCAGCTCTTCATGTCCCATCTTTATGTCCCCCTGATTCTAGCGCTTCCCCTCCCTTCCACGATGGAAAATCTATCCTAAATACTACAAAAAACTTGGAATTTTGAGAAATTCCATTGCTCATTTTGATTTAAAAAAAATAAATGTTGACAGAATCGCGTATTTGTTACTTTAAAATGCTAACTCGAGTAAGTGACTTGGCGTGAATGATTTTTTTTTTGCTTGGCAGATTTCTAGCGTCAGCAAACTCCCTCCCCCTGGAATCAGTAACAGTGTTGTAAGTAGCGTTCCAGGCATTTATTTACGACTTCTCAAAGACATTACTACAGTACGTATCTTACGGGGCTTAAAATCGGTCTTTAATGAGACATATTAAAGATCACGAAAGGGGAAATGCGTAACAAGTTTGTATTCCATCGTTTTAGTTTCTCATACTGTTTCTTGTAAAAAAAAAAAAAAAACAATCTTATTGAACACTTTCTAACACGATAAAGGAGGTGATTATTTTTTCCCTAGAAAAGTGTTCCTATTTTCAGAATGCAAGGTCACGAAACTTTTATTTATTTGAAGGAACTATAACAAAAAAATCAATAAGCAACAAGTCCTATTCATCCACAGAGCTTACTTGCATAAGCTGGATGAATCTAAAAGTTGCCAAATAAATGAATAGATCTAAAATTTTAAAGTTTGAGCCAAACCCATATATTTCGCACTAAATAAGACACTAAAAAAATGGAAGGAAGTAATATTCAAAATAACTTTAGGCGATTGTTTATACGAACAATAAAGTAAAGCAATAAATAAATACATGCCCAGAATAGGCTATTCAGCTGGAACAAAAACTTTTTTTCTTTGGAATTCTTTGATGTTGCTCTCGACGACATCAAGCTTCTTTTCCAGTCCTTGCCGTAGTTGTCGAACACGTAGCGTTGTAGAGGTAACTGGGAGTCTGTTGATTTCATTCAAGACAAGATCACGACCTAAAAGGTAAGAGTTGCAAGTTCGCAAAATACTATTTGTCTGTTTCCATCTTACTTAGTTTACAGGAGTGTAGTTATATTACGATTGCCTAGCAAAATTATAAAGCAAGGTTACTACTACGCACATAAGAATTCAAAAATATTCTCTCCTATACTTGATGGAAATAAATATTTAATTGATACCTGTAATTGAATTTTTTGGGCTTGAGGAGAGGCGTAAAGGCTTTTAGACGATCATTTTGGCAGGAAAGTAATGTTTTTTGTAGCGATTTTTCATCGTTTTTACCGATTTTTTTTTTTACCGTTTTTTGAAACGATTTTTCAAGTTATATGTTTTTCTTGTCTTTCAGGAAGCGGCTCTTACTTCTACTGTCAATTATTGGCACTCGAATATGCATCAATAATGAACTATTCACATTTTTATGAAGTGACATTATCCAAAATTTTCAGGAAAGGAAAAAAAAGTTTCAGCGATTGCGGCATTCCATTGATACGAGTACTACCAACAAAATAATCAGTTAATATGAATCTACCTTTAAAAAATAGTTGGTTCTATTAAGACCACTTTTTTATGTATAATTGAGACGAAAATTGACTTAAATAAAAATCAAGGAATCTAATTCACACAAAAATACACCCTTATCATGACAGATAGGGTTACATACCCCACTTGTCTAGCTTTATACCTCAGATCCTGCCTGGGTAGCCTCAGGGTGGCGTCGAGGACCACCTTCACGTGCTTACCTACCCAGAACCGTGAACACAAACAATTCTAGATAGTAGCCTTTAAGAGTGTCACCCCTCCAAGATATTGTAGCTTATTCAATGAAACGGCCATTATTGAATTTTGAGGAAGGGATAGTTCTTCTGGGTTTCAACGGGATTTTTCGGTGTATTTAACCCCCTCCTTGCTATAGTATTTTATGGCCTCCAAAATTGTAGCGTGGACCAACATGGATCCACGCTTTGACAAAGTCACCGTTTAACTCGTTTAGCAAGCCGGCTTAATCGTTTTTTATTGACTTGAGATGGAGCTATAGGTCCTTGCCATGCATTAGTGGGAATTTTTGCTTTTCTTGAAGCCCTAATACTTGGAGACCCAAGAGCCTAAATAATATCGAAATTATAACTTGGAACGTTACGACGTTGAAAGACTACTACTGTACTGTCATTCAGACTGACGAGCAATGTGGTGACCAAGATCATTCCATGTTTTTACATATTCTCCATTCAACTGGAGGTCCTGGGGACTTCTTGCAGTCGAGTTTTGGTAGGAAGCGAAGTGCTTAGTGTAATGATACTCATTAGACGAAGGAACGCTGTAGAAAAAAATTTCAGAAAAGAACTTTGTGGTCTTACAAAAGGGGGAGGATTTGTTGGGATAATTGTCGTACTTGGACTAACAATTGAGACATATTTGTTTTATCAGACCCCTTTTAGTCATCATTTTGATAAATTATGGCCATGTATTTAATCCGGCTAATAGGAAAGCTTTAGTGAAGGTCTTATTGCTGAATTCCAGATAATTATGTTGAAGTGATTAGTGATACGTACGAGTTTCCAAAATACTCCCATACACGAGTTACATTTCTGTGAGAATAATATTGCTGTGATTAATGTAAGAAGTGACGCTAGTTGTTGGTTCCGTTTGGAGCCAGAAATTAAGAGATGTTGTGTCATATCCACTTTTATATGTGTTTTCATATACACTCTGTCCTAATTAACATAGCAAAGGCAATAATAGATCATAGTATTAAATTGGAAGGTATCACAGTTCTTGATTAGATTACGCAATTGATTTGAGTGTCCTAGGTAAATTATATTACGACATGAAATGAGTTTTCGGAGGTTGTGAGAGTTGTGGAACAAGAAAAGGTTTCAAAATTAGTGTAATTTAGACTAGGTCACTTACATTACAAATAAATGGGGACTTTGCTTATCTAGGTGGCAGTGTTATCTAGGATAGAGGGTACAGTGAAGATACAAGAAGTAGAATATTCAAGCCGCGGAATTTTTTGCAATAAAATAAAATTGGAAGATTTGAGAGATATAAGTAACTGGGGCAATATAAGCAATGGCAATGAAAGTGGATGGGCATGACTGTGACATGCGAGCCCACCAAAAGATTGAGGAAGTTATGCTATAAGTTTTCCATACAATAGTCTATGGACAATTTGATAAACCTTTTTAACTTTTTTTAAGGATTTTATCTGCCTTAACGACCGTATAAGAAATGTCAAGTTATGCGAAAAATATGGTTCGATCCTACTTGCCAAGGTTATAACATAAAAACTGTAAAGATGATTAGGTTACATTTTACGAATGAAGGATGGCAGGCTGCCAAAAATATTGTTTTGGTAAACCAGCTCGGGCCAAAGAAAATGGGACCTTCTATAATGCTATGGGAAGAAATTAAAAGAAAAGATATAAAAGAAGTAGCAATTTCATGAGAAGAAAAGAAAAGCGGAATCTCTGAACGTATTGGGATGGAAGAGAAGCGTGTGCAGCTATGTTGACCTAAGGTGGCTTGGTGCTCCGATGAGTGATCAGTGGTTTTAGTAGTAATAATGGCAAAATTAATTTGCGTTGTTGTATGAATGTAAAAATTGTGTGCAACGATTCAAACTTAAAAAACGAACAGAAATTACTATTAGTGAATAAATATGACCCATAACGAACAGAAGTCACAATGAATAATCAAGTCAAACTTATAAGGAACAGAAATTATGACACAGAAACAGAAAACAAGAGCAGGGATAATGATTCCTAATCCTTCTGAGGGCGGCAGCCCTTCTCACACACATAATAGTTTCTATTTGTTTTCGGTTTTAAGATCACTTCTTACTTTTGAGAAAACTTTTTGATTTTCTTTGATTCAGTAAAGCCCCTATCTGTAAAGCTCCTGTTGGCTCAAAGTCTTCCCTCGATAGCACTTTGGCTCCATTTAGCCCGAGATTTCTTTTTGCAGCATAAAATCGCACAAATATGCAATTTGCTGCAGTAAGATTTGAAACTTGTATGCTATGTATATACCTTGTTGCAATTTTAAACCGTTTGGGCATCTCAGAATTTTAATTTGAAAGTATTTTGGGCCTGCTTTGGACAAAAGAATTTATTTGTGGCACAAAAGGGTAGAAATCTGCATTTCACTGTGGTATGATCTCTTTTGTTACATGGAAGGCATGCTATGGTTTTTAATCTCCGTTTAATCTCCATTTTCCAATATTTTACGACCAATGCTTCGATACGATTACCCCTGGGAAAACAATAATCAAATCATTTTCCAAATGTCTCGAAAAAAATGGGAATTTTTCATTCTGATGTCAATAGGAATCGGTAATCTCTACAGTTGGGTTTTTAGAAATGCCAAATATGATGGCGCAATTTTCCTCAAGA
Organism: Artemia sp. Qi Xiang Cuo; assembly: GCF_049724085.1. NCBI lineage: Eukaryota > Metazoa > Arthropoda > Branchiopoda > Anostraca > Artemiidae > Artemia > Artemia sp. Qi Xiang Cuo. Next base: position 62,134,026 of record NC_142798.1, read on the forward strand.
TCGCACCCATTCGCTTCCTCTTTTTTCTTATCATGCAATTTTTTTCAGGCATGCCAATTTTCATGAATAACTTTAAATTTAACTGGTTTTGTATATTTGGGTTCACCAAAAAAGAAAATGCTTTTAAAATGCTGATTGTTATCAAACTTCCGCTTTCTAGAGTTTCTGTTACTATCGGCACATACATTTTGTTAGCACAAACTAGTTGACTAATGCTACGGCGTACAGATTCTGTTTTTATCCAGTAGCGACACCCATATTTGAGATTCCCTGCTTTCTAAACAGCTTTGTTTACTCACTCTTTTCGAATTCCTTAAGTCGGTGTTGCTTCTCTTTTTCTTCCAGTAGACGACATCCAGGGGGGCAGTAATCTTCCTGCCTTATGGTTGGCTTAGCATCTTCTTTTGTAACATCCTTTGTAGGAAGTTGCTCGTCTCTTTAAAGGAAATTGGGAAATTAATATGTATCCATTCATCGATTAAAGTTGTGATACTGCTTGATTCCAAAAGAATAAACAAAGAATAAAAAGTGTTTCTCTCTAGTCTGGTTGACCTGTCACGGGTCCATGAATCAAAGACAAATAAATGAAGCAATAATATTGAATAAGCTATTGAAGACTAAATTTAATTTGTTGTTGAATAAACGGTACAAGCAAAATAGCCCCCCGGAGAGCTCTATCAGAGGCAACGTTATAGCGTTGCCTATAGTAAAGGCCATAAGTCTTCAATGTTTTTTTCCCCCAGAGGCACTTCATATGGAAGGGGTGATCGTATAAACTTCGGAGGGGGGCTCATTCAATTAGTTATCCCCTTTTTAAGAGTTAAACTTGATTGGAAGGCAACTAGCCTCCCATGCCTTTTTCCCCAAATGCATGCGATAAAAATTTTCAGATAGTCATTTTGTTAAAAATAGTTCAAAAATCAGACAATAAAAACTCCGCGGTAGACACAACCCCCCAGGGCCTGGGGCAACTGTTATTATGCCCTGGAATTATATTACAATATTTATAAATCGAATTATATTACCAATATTTTCTTTTGCCCTTATTATAACATTGAAAATAAACATAAAAATTACTGTAAAATTAAATTTAAAACGGGATTTTGATACCAATAGATATGTCAAAAGAATTGGATTTTTATGCTGATTTCAAATATATAAGTTTAGTCAAGTTTAATCTTACCCATCAAAAGTCACGAGCCTGACAATATTTGCCTTATTTTCGGAAAAATGGGGGAACCCCCCTAAAAGTCATAATCTTAATGAAAATCACACCATCAGATTCAGCGTAACAGTTTTTTTTTCTTCCCAGGGGTGATCGTATCGAACCAGTGGTCCTAGAATATCGCGAGAGGGCTCATTCGAACGGAAATTGAAACTTCTAGTGCCTTTCTAAGTGACCAAAAAAAGAGGGCAACTAGGCCCCCTCTCACGCTTATTTTTTCCCAAAGTCACCCGATCAAAATTTTGAGATAGCCATTTTGTTCAGCATAGTCGAAAAGTCTAACAACTATGTCTTTGAGGATGACTTCATCCCCCACAGTCCCCGAGGGAAGAGCTGCAAGTTGTGAGCTTATCCCATTGTTTACACATAGTATTGGTTATTGGGAAGTATACAGACGTTTTCAGGGGGACTTCAAAAAGTTTTTGGGGGTTTGTTGATCCTTTTTTTCCAATAGGGGGGGGGGTAAATATTGTTTCTTCCAATCTTCCAAACACCCCAGAACATCATAGGATTGCATATTAGTGCTTATAAAGGTGTTCCAAGCATGTACCTACACCTTAGCTAACGCTTCAGTAAATTTTTTTACATACGGCCAACTTCATGACAAATCTCTAAATTTGAGACATATCTCAAACTTTGAGATATGTCACGTCAACCTAGCGTGCCGAACATGTTATACCCTCAACAGGGTCTTCTAGGCTCAAGGCTCTAGGCAGGCATGCCTTTCCAAAAACTAACCTGACAAGTATGTGTCCAATAAGAGAGTCATTCATACTCCTGCCATTTACCCGTGCCCCCGCCATTTAAACATTTGCCTCTCAATTACCTCGTTGTTTTGTCTTGCAGTGTGCCTTGTGCATTGTGCTATAGTAATTGAATAGCCCCATTGTATTTTACTTTTATTTGAGTTTTATTTTATTTTCATTTTTTTGCCCAGCATTTGTGTTTTGATTTTCTTTTTATCACTTTGCTTTATATGTTTCTATTAAGCTGTGCATTTTAGTTCCATTTTGGGCTTTTTCCCGTTGATAAATACTTTTGGAGGTAAAGGCCAAAATATTCGGAATTTTGTGATTTTAGAACAAAATATCTATGGGATTGAGCTGAAACTTTGAAAGTGTTAGGGGAAGGGGAGAGGAATTTTAAATGTAATGTTCAGGGGGTAGAGGGTGAGGGGGCCAAAAGATTATTTTTATCTGATCCTCCTACGAAATTTTGTACTTTTGAACCCAGTTTAACTTGGAATCTATTCACAATGAAGTAGTAAGACAAATCAAAAGACAATATGTGTACCTAGGCTATCAAAATAGCTTATCAGCAATATCTCAGGAACAACTTGGAGGATCAATATATATATAAAATAACTGAACCTAAAAAATTGGCTTCGGAATGGAAACTTGTTGTTAAGTCAAAGCGTGCAGTGAACAAAATTGCCGAGAATGCAAAAAACAGTACCTCAGGTGTGTCAATGAGTGTGAAATACCCACTGTTTATAGGGATCCTGAAAGGCGTACCGATCGAATACGATGAGAATCAAGTAAAATCTCTTGTACCAAATTGCGTGAAAGTTTCACAGTGCGGAAAGCCCCGAGGGTTCAAGGTCTACTTTGAGTCAAAAGAAAACCTGGATCAGTTCTTGAAAGTTTCTGTGAAAGTTGGCTACGAAAAGGTTTCTGCCCAACTATTTGTATATTCTCTGCCCAAGCATTCTCACGTTGAGCGTAAAATTAGCATTTCTTACGCTGTAATTGTAAAAAGGAAACTACGTTTCAACCGTTACATTCTAGCATCCATTTACAACACCACAGCCCTTCCACATCTGCTTTACATTGTTCCTTTCTGGAAATTCTTTACAGTTATAGATAAAAAGCACCTACGATCAATCTTCATCAGATTTGCTAAATATCTTCTACATTTGCCCCTTGGACAAGAAATCGTAAAATTATTCATTTGTATAAGCTATCTGACCCTAATATTAGCATTAATAAATCTATCCCGTTTTCAAAGTAAGTTTAATCATCCATGGTTAACAATTTGTTCACAATAGTTTTTTTGTATTAATGTAATGCATGTAATGAATTTTTTTTTTCTCTCTTTTTTTTGTCATTTTAGTGATTATTCCGCATATGTACCTTTTTTGACGTGCAATAAACGAATGATATTCATAATAATAATGTTAGTATTGATAAATCTCTCTCCCATTTTAAAACAAACTTTTGTCATCCTTTCGTTAACATCATTGTTCGTATTAATGTAATGAAGAGTTTTTTTTGTCAGGTGTTTGTGTCCTTCTTTTTCTTCTTTTTTTTCTTTTTGTTTTCTTCAGTGATTACTCCGTCAACTGTACCTTTTGTACCTTTTTTTGACGGGCAATAAATGAATAATAATAATAATATCTCCCAAAGCGCTGTTTCTCGCGTCATAAGACTGGGCATCTGGCCTCGCAGTGCTCTAATCGGTCCCTCTACTCTCGCTGTGGATCATGCGATCACACCTCAAACAATGCCTCTCCGTGTTCGGAAAAAATGTTCGGTCTAGAATGTAAAGTTACCGGCCATACTTGTTACAGTGTAAAGTGTCCTAATAACAACAGTCAACTAGCAAAGCCCACGGTATGACATGGATGCATTTACTACTACGCAAGCTGTAAGTTCGTGGAATATGAATGGTGGACTTTTAGTCAAAATTCCTGTGACAAAAGGTTTGCTTTCGAATTTTGACGTATTGTGCTTGCAAGAGCATCTTTTGACGAGTCATAGTTTAGGTCTTCTGAAAATTGACAATAATTTTACTAGCTATTCGGTGCCCGCTAAACGATCCGCTTCCAGTGGCTGCCCCTCGGGTGGTATTGCGATGCTTGTTAGGACCTCATGCCGGTTGAGTATTTTTGGTTCAAGGGATTTTTTTCTTGCTGTCCGTGTAAAAGGGTATGCTATTGTAAACGTCTGTTTCTCAAATGATTACCGTAATGACCGATCGGAATTTTTGTTTACTTTTGGGTGTAAGAAACTAGGATCTTGCCTCTCAATGATTCGCCTGTTATGTAAGTGCTATATTATTATAGGAGATTTTAACTGTAATTTAACTGACGCCTCGTTATTGCGTACTTTTATTCTGACTGGTATTTTTGACGATTGGCTTAGAATCTTATCGAAAGATCTTGATTACACTTACACACACCATTGACACGTGTCGGACCTTGACCATGCGGTTCTTTCTATAAATCTCCAAGCGTCACCTGTTAAAGTTGTTACTGACTTTCTACTATCAGACCACCTTCCAGTATATGCCTTTATTTCTTGTCCCTCTGCTCAGTCTACTCCCACCACACAACCATATCATCCCCACGCCCAATTTTACAGGGATTGGGAAAACATCCAAGATGATCTTTTTGCTGCAGTTACTAATTCTGTCTTAAATAAAATTCATGTTCCGTTCCAGCTGCTCATGGAAAATCCGCAAGTTGATGCAAATGAAATACGGGCGTTAATGGATATCTATCTTGCACAAATTTACCATTCTCATGCGATGCGCGGAAAAAGCCGCTATACCTCTTAAACGTATATGCCAGGGTGTCACAAAACATTGGTCCAGTAACCTAAGCCTAGTTGAAGCTTTGAGAAAATCTAAATGTTGGCAACATTTGTGGCTCCAGTGTGACTGTCCTCACTCTGGCTAGGTTTCTGACATTCGTCTTTGTACCAAAAGAAAGTTTGCAAGAGAACTATCTATCCACATGAACCAGATAGTTGAAGAGACGGCCCAGTAAGCTTCTCTGTCCCAACCTTCCTTCTGGAGAAATGTATCATGAGATCCTCCTAGAGCCCGCCTATCTGCTCAAGATATTCCTGACTCCGAGTGGAATTCATACTTCTCTGCTGAATTCTCCCCGCCAGATGCCGCCCTACAGTCCCAATATGAAGATAAGCATGATAAATTTCTGTCTAGTTGTCCAACCGACAATTTTGTTGTTTCAGTAGATTCTTTACTGCGAGCAATCCAGCGCTTAAAGCGTAAGAAATCTTATGGCATCGATAAAATAAGCGCTCTTCACATACTGCATGGAAGCCAGCTGCTGGTAAACCATATTGTTCTTTTGATGCAAATGATTGTTACCCAAGGAGTTGTACCGTCTTCTTTTTCAATCGGAGATCTCACTCCAATTCCAAAGAAAGGTAAACTCGTTACCCAGTGCTTGTCCTTCCACCTTGTAACAGTGGCTACTACATTCTGTAAGGTTTTTGAACTTCTGTTCATTGACCATCTGAACGCGAAATGCTATGTTCCACCTTACCAATTTGGATTCCAGCCACGTCTCAGTTGTGCCCACGCTTTGTCGGTTGTCACGAACGCATTGATCGATGCTGATGCACTAAGTGAAACTCTCGTGTTGGCTGGGCATGATGTTCGTAAAGCGTTCGACTCTCTCAATCACGCCGCTATGCTACTCTATGCAGCAAAACGTGGAGTGAGCCCCTCATATATCACAGCCATTCGAGACATGTATTATCGTCTTAAAGTTTGCCTAATACTTCACCCAGTAGCTAAAATTGACGGCTCTCTAGTCTACGCACCAACCCCTAATATTTTTGTCAATGTCAAAAAAGGTACCCGCCAAGGTGCTGTTTCTTCCCCTTCACTCTTCAATAATGGAGTTCTTGATGCACAGCCGTTCTTGATTTATATCTCGTATGGTATGCTGATGACATTCTGAATATGAGCCGCACTATCCAGCGCATAAGCGAGATTTTCGCAACGCTACAATCTGAGTATGCACAACTAGGTCTTCAGTTCAATGCTGAAAAGTCCGAAGTTGTATTCTTCAACTGGAAGCAAGCGTCGCCTAGGGATATTCCTCTTGGTAATAGTAGGATTAAGCCAGTAGATCAAATCACCCACCTCGGTCTTCCCATTGGTTCGCCAATAATCCGCACGCGACAGTTATTAATTGCTCACATTGAGCGTAGAGTTGGGCTATCATATGCATCTTTTGTAACTAATAAGTTACGGTTCAACCGCCATCTTCTCTTGAAACTTTATAACTCTGTCGCTCTACCACATTATCTGTACATATCACCGTTTCGGAAAATGCTCACAAATTCTGATAAGTTAAAAGCTTGTTCAGTTTTCTTCCAGTTCGCAAAATATCTTTTACATTTTCCCTCTTGGACGCGCAATTCTTATCTAATTATAAAATTAATTGCTGACCCCATTATAGCTATGGAAAAGCAAATTCATGCGTATAATTGCCGTTTAATGAAGCTGAATCATCCCTGGTCGTCAGTACTGGCCCAGTAGTTAAGATGTATTTGTTGTGCTTTTTTAAGTGTTTGTTTTCACGCTTAGTGTAATTGTTGCAGTTTTTAAACTGATTGATGATTCTCTTTTCGTACGAGTCGAATTTAAGTGACGCTGGTTATTCTCAATCTTGGTGTCAATTTTTCTCTGATACATATTACTAATAATTTAATTGTTTATTAATCATCGGTTCTTTTAAGCATATTGCTTTAAGTAAAGTTGTAAAAGAATCCGTGATTGAATAATTTCCTTGTTTATGTTATTTATGTATATCAGAGTAAATGAATCAATTGTTGAGAGATATCTGAGTTCAAGACCAGTCGATGAAAGTGTTGTGTAAATTTTTTTACCGTTTATTTTCATATTTAAACAATTTGATACTATTATCTACTGTATATCTTTTTTAATTAGCTGATGATTATTTGGGTTATTTATTTATTTTTTCTTTTTACCAATTGCGGCTTGATGCAATGATGTTTATATTGTTTATGTTTGTTCAGTATTTAGGAGCCAAAAAAAAGAAACATGTCGCGTACCTGCAGAGCAGTGCATAATTGAGTTTTTCTTTCTCGTTTTGTGTAATTTGTTCTAAGAGCTGATTTAGATCTTAGCTCCAGCGTTCGTCATTAAAAACCACATGTATAACTCGTAAGTTTATGTGTATTGCTTTTTTTTTCTTTTTACCAATTATGGCTTGATGCAATGATGTTCATATTGTTTATGTTTGTTCAGTATTTAGGAGCCTAAAAAAAAAAGAAACATGGAACATCCAACTTCTAATATATATATATAAATATATATATATATATATATATATATATATATATATATATATATATATATATATATATATATATATATATATATATATATATATATATATATATATATATATATATATATATATATATGTATGTATATATATATATATATATATATATATATATATATATATATATATATATATATATATATATATATATATATATATATATATATATATATATATATATATATATATATATATATATATATATATATATATATATATATATATATATATATATATATATATATATATGTTTTTTTTATGTTTTGTCGTATATATGTTTTGTTTATTTTTCTCAGATTTCACCCTTTCAGACTGTAATAGCCTTTTTAGATCTGGAATTATAATAGGACAAGAATTGAACTTACTTGGTGATCGCTAATTTCTCTTCGAACGCCGTTTCAAAGCTGTCATTTGATTTAATTGATTGTGTGGCGTAGTCATCTGATGGGCAAGACGGCGAGAGACAAGGATTAGATGCAACAGAGTCGTTTATTCTATAGATTTCTTCGTTTGACCCATGAGAAGAGTTCTAAAAAATTATTATTGATTCATTGATTAGAACCATTAAGCATAACTGAAATAAGTCATCATTCTTCTTAAATACTGCAAGGAGGTTTGATAATAAATTGACCAGCTCCCAAGATGCTAATTATGAAAATGTCTTTAGTCAAAACTGAACGGCTAGAGCATTCAGTCAAACTCAACCTGTCGAAAGCGGATTTGATAAATTATTACTGAGTTTGCTGTTGCCAAACACAGCTTTGGATATCGTAGGAAGCGCAACAGTGCTGCCAATAAAGAGCGAAGTGGGGAACAATGTATTATTTTTGTTATTTTTTTTTTACCAAGGAACTTCGCATAGAAGGAGTTGTAGAAACTTCAAAAGGAGCTTATCCAATTGGAAATTAAAAGTTACAGTACCTATTTTTAAGAGTCAAAAGTTATTGTAGGGCAACCAGCCCCCTCCAACGCTCAATTAATTCTCAACTACATCCAATCAAAATTTTGAGATTGCCTTTTTGTTCAACATAGTTGTAAAGTCCAGTAACTGTCTTTCTGGGGATTTTAACGCCCCCAGAGCCTTCAGGACAAGGGCTAGCAGTTATGCAATTCTCCCATTGTTTACATAATTTTTTTTTGTTGGGGGGGGGGGGGGAGAGGGCAGGTTTGATTCTTTCTGCTCAAAAAGACCAATGGTGTTCAGATGAAGCTTTCAGAAAATGTTGAAGGGAGGGTAAAATTAAATCAAGACACATTATGCCCATACAGGCCGTCAAAAAAGCGTAACTTACACTTAACTGAGGGCATTAAGTTGGAACTTTTGGGGAACGATGAGGGGGATGATCAATTGGCCGAAAAGGCCATATTTGCACGCTAATACTACTAGTGCTACTATTACTACTTCTGTCGCTTCTACTACTCCTACTACGTACTAGAACAACTGCTTTTGTAGCAGTTGTTTTAACTATTATTATGGCTGAGGATATTGAGACGACAATTCGAGGAAATGTTGTGGGGAAAGTTAAACTAAATCAACAACATCCAATGTCCATACAGATTGTCAAAAGAGCGTATCGGCAATATCTTTGAACAGCTCAGTGCATCAAGCTAAAACTTCCAGGGCATGATGAGGAGGATGTTCAGTAGATCAAAAGGCAACATGTGCGTGCTAATACTAATGCCCATGCCTCCACTGTTACTACCACTACTTCTAATATAGCATTACTACTACTACTACTACTAAAACTACTATGATACTAGTACTATTAAGGTTAAGTGTATGAAACTGAAAATTTAAGAGGATATTGAGGGGAAACTTAAGTTAAATCAAAACACCTTGTTCGTGTAGGTCGTTAAAAGGACGTTTTTCAGGAATAGCTTAAGGTATAAAGTTGGAACTTTCAGGCTTAGAGGGAAGATCAATTGACCAAAAGGGAATAGGCACACACTACTTCTAATGCTACCACCACTACGGCTACTACTGCTGCTACTCAAGCTACTATTCCCATATCAACTAATACTAAAGCTAAGATTTTAAGGTGACAATGTTAGGGAATGTTGAGGGGGAAGGCGAAGTAAATTATAACACACTATGGGCATATAGGTTTTCGAAAGGGCACATCGGTAATATTGTAACAACAGATTATAGTATTAAGTTAAAACTTCAAGGGCTTGATGAGGGGGGCACTCACATAACCAAAAGGCAATATGTGCATGTTACTGGTACTACTGCTACTGCTGTTAGTACTATTACTGCTACTTGTGATACTCTTACTACTACTGCTGTGACTATTAATACAACTAAGGCTGAAGGTATGAAAGCGAAAATTTTAAGGAATATTGGAGGGGAAGTTGAACTAAATCAAATCACACTGTGTCTAACCAGGCTGTCAAATAAGTGCATCCGCAATATCTAGGAACGGCTTGAAGAATTAAGTTTAAGCTTTAAGGTCATTTGGTGGGGATATTTAACTAAGTAAAAAGCACTATGTGCACTTTACCCCATTTACTTTTGTTATGACTGCTAAAACTATTACTTATACTGAGAATAAGCGCAATAAAGTAAAACTTTCAAGGAATATTTAGTGGAATATTGAACTAAATCAAAATACACTGTATATATTTAAACTGCTAAAAGGATATATGAACAATTTTTCATTAACAGCTTGGGGTATTAAGTTGAAACACGAGCGAGGGATAGTGGGGGTCCGGCCTCCCTACTATATGGAATAATTTCTGTTTATTTTAAGTTTTAATGTTGCTTCTTACTTTCAGATGAAAAAAACTTCTTTTTTTATATCTAATTGTAACTTAAGAATGAACCATGTCAAATTAGCTTTGCTCAGTAAAGGTTTGAATAAATTTGGAAGATTATCAAGAAAACAAGCAAAGAGCCAGACAAATATAAATACTTCCCTTACCTCCTTTTCTTTCCCTATTTTCCTCTTATTCTTATACATATCCCACATATCCCGCAAAAACTTGTAAACCGTGTTCATTTATATATAAGAATTACCTGCATGATTGAACTACAGTCCCAATCAAGGCCATATCCCGGTGGGGGAGGACATGTTACCGTGTTTGACCCCCCCCCCCCGACTCAGAAATTCTTGTCCGACTTGCATAAAGGTAACATAAATACGTATAAACAAATTTTTTATTTGTTTTGTAGTTTTTTTGAACCTCCACCCCCCTAAAAGAAAACATAATCCCATCCCCGAATAAAAATCTTAGACGTGCCCTTGGTCCCAGTCGTTCACGGGCATGGCTTTATTCACTACGCTGTTTAGATAATTTTAGATAATTGCATATTATATGAAAATGGAAACGAAGACAAGTAGCCTAGTTTGTAATTGAGAAAAAACTACTTTTTTTTTTTTTTTAGATAGATAGATAGATTTATTTTCCATATACCATTAAAATAATTACATAACAATCTACAAATCCCCACAAAGGCTCCATGGCCTGTAGGAGGGGGACTATGAAAAGATCAAATAAACATTAAACATTTAAACGCTTAAGATTTAAACAATATAAACCTAACATTAATATTTAAACATATAAACATAAGCATTTGAACTTTTAACATGTAAAGCATTTGCTTCATAAAACGAAAAAAAAGAAAAAAAAAGGAGAGTTCACTAAATAGGCTTTATCAAACTACAGTGAATCACAACATCTAAAAAAAAAAAAAAAAACAAAAAAAAAAAAATTAAATGAAAAAAAAACTATTGGCAGCAGGCAAAAGTAAAGAAAATTAAGCACATGAAAACAAATATTTTTTTACTTGTCTTTTGAAGGTGTCAAACGAGTGGCATTCTCAAGCCGAATCGGGAAGGGTATTCCATGTCAAATGACACGCAACAAAAGGATTAAAATCGGATCTTATTGTTGGTGTATGGGGAATTTGGATATTTAGAGAACTACGGAGTTGATAATTTGACCGATCAGATAAAAAAGAAGACGTAAATCTAAGGAACCTAGGAGTATAACCATGGAGCTGAAGAAAAGCGAAAGACGCAGAGTAAAGAATATAAATTTTTTCAATATTAAGTAATGGTTTAGTTGCCGAACGATTTACACCCTGGATAAGCTTTATAGCTTTATCATAAGTATTCGAAAGCGGTTTGACAAAAGAAGGGAAAGTAGACATCCATATGACTGAACAATAGGAAATATAAGAATGAATTAAGCTATGAAATAGGATTCTTAGAATTAGTCCTGGAAAAATATGTTTTAGTTTTCTTAGAATATCAAGATTTCTGCATACCTTCATTTTAATCAAATCAATACGGTGTTTAAAAGATAAATTTTCATCTAGGAGGATACCTAGGAAACGGACATGGCCATCCTTTGGTCTACTAATAAAGCCTTTGGATATTTGAATTTCAGATAATTGAGGACAAGCCTGGGATATACGAGAAAAAACTAAAAAACTAGTTTTAGAAACATTTAAGGCAAGAGAGTTAGCATCAAACCAAATTGAAACTCTCTCAAAGAGGTGCACTAACTTTGTACGAACCTCATCCTTTGTTCTCCCGGAAGTAATAAGGGTGGTATCATCGGCAAAAGTAACAAGAGAATCCGAGGTATGCAAACTATAGTTATGGGTAAGGGAGACTGTTGGATGACATAGACGACAGCAATAAAGAGGGTTTTTTATTTCTAACTACAAAAATTAGGTCATTTAAATAAAGTAAAAACAGTGCCGGCCCTAAAACTGACCCTTGAGGGACCCCCTGGTTAACACTTGATGGTGAGCGAAAAAGCGGATCAACAGAAATTATCCTACCAGACAAGAAAGACCTGAACCAAAAAAACGCAATACCTCTTACGCCAAAATGAGAAAGTTTAAATAGAAGAACACTATGGGTTAAAGAATCAAAAGCTCTACGAACATCTAGAAACAAAGCAGCAGGAATCAAATGGGAGTCTATGGCAGAGTGAAGATAATTCAGTAAAACTGCACAAGCATGCTCAGTCGAATGACTTGCTCGAAAATCAAAATGAAAATAGTGAAAAAAATCTTTAGAAGTAAGAAAATTATTAACACGAGAAAGCATCGCCTTCTCAAATATTTTGCTAAATACAGACAACTAAGAAATTGGCCGATAGTTGGCTGGATCATTTCGTGTTCCCCCCTTATATAATATGATGACTCGAGCACGCTTGAGACTACTCGGGAAAATACCATGCTGAAAGGAGAGGTTAATAAGTTTTGTTAAGGGATTAATAATGGAAGGAAGTATGAACTTAATTACTTTAGTAGGAATATTATCAGGGCCAGACGACGAACAATTTTTCAATCCCATAACAATTTTAGCTATTTCTTTCTCCGTCACTGGTTCCAAAAACATTGACTTCATACAAGGTGGCCCAAGATAAGACCTGAAGTTGGATCCTGAAGACCTGAAGTTGGATCCTGAGACTGAAGTCTTTAAGTCCTTGCAATACCTGGAATTTTACCTTGGGTCATGGATACAGGATTTAAGTAGTGCGTCTCTGAGAAATAAAACTACTGATGCTGTGTAGTATTACCAAGCAAAATCATAGAGCTAAAGTAGCCTATCCACCTAAACGCAAATTTTGCCTTTTTTCTTCAATTTACTGCAATTTTCGTTATTTCGAAAAAAAATTATTCTATACATTTATTGTGGATACCTTCCATGGAACATAGGGGTTTAAACCTCGGTCCCGTTCCGCTGCCACTAAGGATGTTTAGGTGATAGTTGAAATGGATAAAGTACGGAAGAAAATAGGTCATGTCTGAGCAAAACGAATATATATATATATATATATATATATATACATATATATATATATATATATATATATATATATATATATATATATATATATATATATATATATATATATAGGAAAAAGTGTTCGGCTATTTCTTGGCAAAACCTAGTAACTAATAGTAAAGAGCTATTTGATATGATTATTTATTGACTGCCAGGTTGTAGGATTTCTATTCTCATTGACGAAATAGCTGCAACAACTTGATTAGTATTGACACTTGGTATTCCTACAACCAGATCAGGAGAACTACCATGAATTTAGTTATGGAATATGAGATCAGGGGGGAAGGGGAAAAGAAGATTGGATGAGGAGGGGATTGGAACATTGGGAAGAAGATGACAATTATACAGTAAATCTTGAAAAGTACCAGACTGGAGAAGAATGTAGTGGGACTGACGACTTCACTAGTAAGCAACGTTATCAAACTACAGTGCAAGAAAGCCGACGCAACTTTAAATGTGATGAAATGAAAAAAAAAGTGTCTCATCGAGAAAAGTTAGGATTTACCATACTCTCCCGTGTAATTTCACACTAGCTCAATATCCTTACCAAGTCAATTAAAACCTTTAAATTCAGTAAATTATTGGAAGTTCTAACGCTCAGACGCAAGTTATGATAACAAAGAAAATGTTTCAAATTGGTAGGGATATTAGCCATTTATGAGAAAGAATTTTCGTTTTCAGGAGTCTTTCTTATTGAGGATATCTCTGTAAAATTGTTTACTTATTTTATTATTGGGAAAGAGGATATATTTGAAGTTTTGTATCCAGTTATTAAAAAAAACATTCCACAGCAGAGGTTTTCTAAAGAAAAGTAAAGTATATACTGAATTCATCTTAGAAATTCTTAATAATTATGGATTTATTGAAGTTAAAAAGGACAAAACATTTAAAATGTTCTTTGTTTTCAGTAAATTGCAAGTTATATTATGGTTTTTAGAAGTCATGGGGCGTGCAACCCTTACTCCTCTTAGTTTTTGCTCGTTTTGAGTCTGAATCGGTTATTTATTGTAATTCCTGTTCGTTTAGGTTTCATTTAATTATTGATGGCGGTTTACGGTAGTTTTATCGATGCACGAATTTTTTACTGTATTTTTGTTCATCTTTGATTTAAATTTGCTCTTTTCTTTTCTTTGAAAAACTTCTTTTGTGTAAAAAAGTTTTCAAAATGAATTATATCGAAATTTCGTATGATCTACAGAAGCCTGATCAGGTTATATTTATTATTGACTATAATGGGTAAGATGATTTACTGCACATACCTAAGCAATTTTACAAGCAAACTAAGTTTTTTTACTAAGGGTACCATTTCAGCTCTCTTTTAAATAGGAGATAAGAGCCTATGAAGCTCCGAAATGTCAAGCTTTTTTGATCATAATGTACTTAGTCTTAGTAGCTCATTAAGAAATTGTAATCATTTAAATGCTATATAGCAGTAATAGAAATGTTGCCCAAAACACGGTGTGTTTCGTAATAACCATAAACATTAGCATGAATCCAATCCCCATAGTGTCAACCCACAATTAATATCAACCCTACCAATTAAAAACAAGCCGTTACCAGGGTTGATGATACCCAGGAAGAAATTGGCCTTAACCTCCCTCGAAATCTGAAAGTTTTTATGCCAACTAGCAAAGACTATAATCATTTTTGGATGATCTTCAATAAGGACTATTCAAAGGAGGGGGAGTCCCAGGGGCAACTATTCACAAAAGTCTATTGGGTAGGGGCAAAAAATTTCTAAAACAAATATTTGTTGAAGATACAAAAAAAATATATTTTTCAATATCTAGGGAGGGCAATATCGCTGATTTTTGTTTTTTTTTCAAAAAGTAAAACACTATTATAGGTTATTTGTGGAATTTAAAGGAAGTGGAGAAGTACCCCCCCCCCTCCCAATTCGTGGAATTGTGTTTTGACTAGCTTTGTCTAAAGATCACAACGTATGCAATGCATAATCGCTATTTACGTAAGCATGAGTAAAGATCACGAATCAGTTTTTACCCTTCTTGCTAAAATCTCTGAGCAGGTGTCAAAAGCTAGCTAGCTGGACACATACAGGGGCTAGAAAATGGCTTAGCCCAGGGTCTCCCCAACTCAAACCTTTTTTAGACGTTTTGTCCCCCAAAGAAATTTTAAGGCTTCAACCATTAGTGATGCCAATCCACGAAAAATGGAGTGGGGAATAAAATGTTTCGATTTTTTTTTGGTGGGGGGTAATTTTTTTTAAAACAATTTTTCAATGAAGATACTAAAACGGGTATGTTTAAAGAAATACTCCAAAAAAAGGGGTTTTTTTGTATCTAGGGGGGTATCTAGGAGGGCTTTCCCCTACTCCTTCCCAAATTGATGCCACTGTTCCCTATCATCTTGAAAAAATATTTACATGTGTTCTTGGCTAGCTAGTACAATTTGTTCTGAATTTATCTGCCTTGAAGATGCCTTCTAAAAATGTGTGTTCCAGAAAATTGTTGGCAAGTTGAACAGAGCATATGAAAAAGATGCGCTCAAACCCTTACGAATTGCTAGTAAGATCGTACAAGAACGTAGATAGGAGGTGGAATTGCCCTCCACCGAACTCTCTAAGTGTTGACTATTTGGTCGAGCGATTTCTTATATTGTTCACGTGTTTCAGCTACTTTTATAAAAAGATTACACTTAGGCCTGCACTAAATTCTAGCTACAAATGCGGTGAGTGTACTTTAAAAATGCATCATGGAATTGAGAACAGCAATGTGAACGGAAACAGAAAGGAGAGGAAATTATGTAAGTTATTCGCTACCCCAAGATCATTGAAGTATACTTGAACTAAAGCAGACGGACATCCAGTTTTGAATGTGTTGACCGTAAGACGTTTGCGGTCAAATAATTAAATAATAAGAAATCTGACAGATGAATAAGTTCCTGTTTACCATCAACAAAACCAGGTTTGTGAAGTGTGAAGGGTGTCCTCTACCGTTGAAAGAAAGTAGGGTTAATTTCGCACGCAATAGTGAACTAACCACTTCCTGAATATGGATGATAGGACTTTTAATGTACCTTTACCCTCAGCTGTCACACTTTGCCCAAATGATATCCTCGATTTCAAGGACTCTTAAAAAGAAGGATCGTTTAAACCTGAAATATTCGTAAAGAGAAAATCCACCTCTTACGCAAGGGCCTCAGGGCTGGGAGTTCCCCAAAATAATAGAACATCTGGGATTATTTTTTTGAAAAATCCTGTCTGGTTTAATATTTTTGTAATTGTGCTACATCACCATAGAAAAATGTATGTGTATGTGCCTATCGGAATTGTTCTCCAAATACTAAATGTACATTCCATTTCCTAATTTTTCCTGCTCTTGACACAAGAACAAAACAAAACTAAGCACAACTACGTATACACGCAGTCGAGGTAGTCCGGGATAAGAGACAGGGTTAGAGACACGAACTCTCGAACTTTCTTGAATTAAAAATCAAGATTTTGCTGTAGGCATCAATACATGGCTAATTGTAGAAAAAAGCCAAGACAGATAGTCCGAATAATTGAGAGGTAAAAATGTTTAAATGGCACGGGTAAATGACGGGAGTAAGTATGACTCACTTACTGGACAAATACTTCTTTTTGTTTTTGGAAAGGCACGTCTGCCTAGAGTCTCAGGCAGGTTGACCAAGAATTTTAAATTGACATAGGACCGTTAGATTGCCTGGAACGAGAGGCAAACAAGACACGCGCACCTATGGTCTTAGGAAGGTTGACCAAGAATTTAGAATTGACACAGGACCATGAATTTCCTTGGAATAACAGGCAAACACCGTTTAAAGCCATCATCATTTTCCGAATAGTACCTATTCATTGCCTAAGCTCAACCCCACATTCTGAGCAAATTTCAATTTTTCACAAATTTTTCAAATCTTTGGGTCACTTGCCCGAGACTCTGGGCGGCTGGGTGCCCCCAAATATTGTCCCAAATTCCTATCTCAATTTAGCACTTGTTCATGGATGCCCACCATCTCCAATCACTTTCCAAATAGTATCTATTCATTGCCTCAGCTCAGTCCAGCATTCTGAGCAATTTTCAACTTTTCATGAATTTTTCAAGTTTTGTGTCATTTGCCTGAGACTCTGGGCCCGTGGGTGCCTCCAAAAATTGTCCCAAATTCCTCTTTTGCCTTAGAACTTGTTCAAGGATGCCTAAGGCCATGAAAGCTTAGACCGTTTTCCTAGTGGTAACCATGTGCTACACACATACCAACAATATTTGTTTCATTTTCAAATGGGGTCCAAATCTAGCCAATGTCCATCGCTTAGCATTCAAGCCTTTTGGAAAGGCACGCCTGCCTAGAGTCTCGGACAGGTTGACCAAAAATTTAAGATTGACATAGGACCGTTAGATTGTCTATAAGGAGAGGCAAACCAGGCACGCCCGCCTATGGTCTTAGGAAGGTTGACCAAGAATTCTGAATTAACACAGGACCGTTAAATTGGTTGGAATCAAAGTATAATCACCTACGGAACAAGTACTGACAAAACCTATCCTCTCCACACAAAAAAAGTGACCCTTTGTCCGCGTCTCCGGAGACGATTCCATACCTATGCGAACCTGGCAACTAAATACCGTAGTTACACAATTCAATACAACTTTCCCGGTCACTCGTCGCGTGAATCACGCTCTAGCATAATGTATTGGCTCGTAGCAAAGTACTTTGGCTCGGAACGATTAAGTAGTACAGCACTTTGTGTCTAGAGGCGCTGAGGTACGTGGGGTCACTTTTGGAGAGTTTTGTCAGTACTTGTTCCGTAGGTGATTATACTTTGGTTGGAATGACAGGCAAACAAGCGTTTAAAGCCTAATAGTGAGGGGCCCAAGCAGGCAAGTGACTTGGATAAAGTTCTCAACTGGGGACCAAGTCCTTATCAAGAGGAGGGGTACCTGGTTTGAGTACCCCCTACAAAATTTTTTGACTCCTAAAAATGTAACAAGAATGAATATAAACAAAATTTTAATACATTTTTGGAAGTTTTTGTGTAAAACATCCCCTGAAAGATACTCCCCCTCCCACAACAAAATTCTGGATACGCCGTGCTGGGAACACTAATTTCCAAAACGACATATCTTTCTTTATTCTTATCATTTAATAGTTTTTTTTTATCTTTGTCATAATGATAAGTGATTACTTATAGTTTTGATACGACTGTGTAAATATTAAATAGAAATGATATAGAAGATCCGAAATTAGGAAGCGCTGGAGCACAGGCAATTTTCTCAATCAATCTTTTAATATATGAATACTATGGTGTAATTTTTTCTTTACGTTTTTCTTAAAAATGTACTAGAAATATAATAAAAAATGGACTTAGGAATTGAACCTCGAAGCCTATTTATTTTGGATATTAGAGTTTTCAGGTGGTAGGTATTCCTATCGAAAAAGTTTTTAAACAGGCTAGCTGAGTCAGACTAAAGGATACTAAAATTATTAAACTGGATACAATGATTTTCAGTTGATTTATAAGTCTTCTCTGGGCACGAGCTACGACTAATTTATCGCAGTAGTATGCTCTATAGGCTACTCGTCTGACTATTATAAATTCCCGTACAAAAATGAACAGTAATTTTTAAAGTGTAGCAAATAAATTAATGTGGTAGAATCAATTACGAACTCTAAACATTGGAAAGATCCCCATCCATAATCTCATATATTTTACTTATATTTAGCCTTTTTGTATAGTTTTCCGAATTCACACTTCCCCTCCAAAAGACTTTTCTACTTACATGCCTGAACAAGGGGTCTAGCTGACATGGAACTTGTTTCTCATTAGATCCGTGATTCCCAATATAGGGCAGAGGCCCTATCCGTGTTGCATGGCAATATTATGGTGGATCATTTTCAGGACTTGCACCTTTTGGCTGACTATATGCTAGCTTAGTGGTTCCCAAATTATTTTCGGCCATGTCCCCTCTAGGCAAAATTTTCATTAGTATGCTCGAAAAAAGTTCCGAAGTTAATGGACTGTTAAGCTTCCTTCATATCAATACGCGTAAAATTTTGGGCAATAAAATTTAAATATCACGAAGGGGGCATTAAGGCTTTAGAAAAACCTAGGGGAGGTATGACCCAACATCGGTTAGGAACCACTGCATTAGATCTACGGAGCGCAAGATTGTAGTACAAGCTGATGTTTGTCGTTCCTTTACAGGGTTCTTCAACAGGCGTTTTCGTGAATGCATTCTCATAAGTTATTTATTTCATAAGTTCGTTCTCGGTTAAAGTAGCTCTAATAATTTTATAGAATCTTGACGGCTGACTTCAAGGACCAGAGTTTGTCTTTGCTCCCAAAAAAGGAAAAAAACAGTAGGAAATGGTTCAACATGCACTGGTTCAAGGGAGAAGCACTGGGCAGACCGAAAGTTTTGAGAGTAGTTTTGAGTCGTTTTCACATGCGAAAAGGGTAAAATCTAAATTTCAAGACCGTATTGATTTATTATATAATTTAAAAGATCGTTTGATTAAATTAATTAAACAATTAAAATAAAAATGTAATTAAATTACAAATAATTAATCTAAGTTAAATATAATAAAAACAATTAATTAAAATAATCAGATCAGTGAAATTAATTAATAAAGTTTAAATTAATCAAATTAAGATTATTTAAATTAAAATTGATTAAATTAAATTAAAATTAATTAAATTAAAATTGACCACCTATAGTTACAGCAATAACAGTTATATGCGTTTTGATGAGCTCCTCGCTCTGTCATGCCCATGCCACGAGCAAATGTTTCTTCACATACTTCATGAACTAAAATGCTTGGATAAAAAAAAAAAATCTGAACACCTTACCTCTGATGAAATAGTTGTGTCGGAATACATGTGTATTCCACTTTCTGCTCTCCAGTCATCAGTTCCTTTTTCACCATTTCCGGTACAAACCAGGCTATCAACTGGCGACTTTGATACAGTGGGAGATTCAATGTTTACTAGGGATGAAGTCGAACCCATTGATTTACGCTGATCGGGTTTTTGAGATTCTGTTCCTCTTATTTTAGGTCTAATCTTTTTATTGTTAGTCCTGTCAACTGACTGTGAGCGAGAAGACAGCACTGAATTTCGACCATCTGGACTGTCTCCATTCTGAAAATGACCAAATAATGAGTAATTTTCTTCATAGAAATTTTCAAAAAAAGACGGATATTGGGTGCCACGATTATAATGAAATATTTTAAAAAGAAAATTTCAATTTTTAGCTTAGCCCTTGTTAGAAAAAATGTCTCTGCTGAAAAGGCTTTTGAAGAATTTTATGTGGGACTACGTAAATTAAAAGAGCAAAAAGGAGAGAAAGAGAGAGAGAGAGCGAGAGAGAAGGGAGAGAAAGGAAGAAAGAAAGAGAGTAGGGAGTTGAAGAAAGAAAACTGAAAATAATGAGGGACTTTTCAAGCTTTTTATGATATTACATATAGCTGTGGAAACAGAAAGAGACCTTTATGTAATTATGGGGATTTGATATAATTAAAAAAAAGAACACACTAAGTTCACAAGTAAACAAGAATTATCGGAACTTATCCTTTCAAAAACGCTCAATCTTCAAAATAACATGAACATATGTTTGCGAGGTGATTGCTGAAAAGTCGTTATAGATCCGATAAAATTAATCACTGTTTTGTTCTCCGTTACACTCAGCTAGACTTTTCGCACTGTTTATTCCATATATTATGTCAACTTCAAGAAAAAGCCGAGATTGATGATTTGCAACCACAAATAACTACTGCAACAGTTCTGTTAAGATTGGAAACACTTAGGGAAATAACACGCTTCAAATCATGCTTCAAGATAATTTCAGTCTAAAGAAATTGGTTTTCTGAGGAGTAGTTGAAGTCATGTACAGATTCAAACAATTTGCATTTCTTGAACCAGAAAAACAGAGGCACCAATTTTAATTATCTTTTAAATAGCAATGCCGCATTAAATATGTTGAAAATAGGATTTGTTTACTGCACAGTTATGCAGATCGGAAATTTAACAGTTCGGTGACATAAGTTAGCTTAAGCTTTTGGCTACTTTGCGAAGTACTCGCTCAATTAGACGCAGCTTTACAAAAAGTGCCCCTCCCCCTGAATATCCGTCGAATTATAAGGATTGTATGATACACATTATGCTGGAGAAGGCAGGGTAGAAAAATTGGAATACCATTGGCTCAGAAATTCACGGTTTCAACCATATTAGTTCATTGTCATTTCACACACAGTATTTACCTATTTTAGACTATTATTATGGGCATAGATCATATGCTAATCCTTGAATAAAATTTCCCTCTCCAGTAAGTAAATCCTGAGTATACTATTAAGCGTTGGTGCCAAGAGAACGAAAAGGAAACGTCGCATATTTTAAAATGTAATGTCCTAGTCCCTTGAGGAAGGAGAAGGGAAGTAAAGTCATGGTAAGAGAATCTCCCCACTCTTAGAGGACTGTTAATATATATAAAGTAGATTGGAAAAGAATGGTGCGCTTTTTTTGCAAAATAATCATTTTCCATACACCATTGAAAACGACGTTTGCTTACCCAATTCTCGAAAGTCTGCAATTGGCATTACCTAAGATATGCATAATCATATCCTGTACAAGTTTTTAGCTGTGCAACAAATTTTAAATCTATTGGCCAATATGCAGCACTACGTCTCTTGTGCGCTGCTTTGCTGAAAACAAGCAACCTAGCGAACCTTCTTCTAAGCATTGAAACTTACATAGTAAGGATTTTTGCTTAAAAAAGTCATTTAAAATGTGTCCACTAATTCTAGCTCAAAAATCCCCCTGGTAACTATAGTTCAAATCTAGTATGGTTGGATCATTTATTCATAAATCATCGAGTTTACCGCTAAGGCAAGAAATCCTCCGAGAAATTCGTGTTGTTGTCAATTGAATGTGTTCTGGGAGGTCAATCATTGGCATTTATTCATCGCGCTAATTCACTGCCGTTAATTTATTTTTTCTTGATAGTTTAATGCGCGGGCCACATTATAGTCAGACTGGTCGAAAAACCAAAATTAAGCAGAACCGTAGCGCTAATTATGTGTGGCATCTCTAATTTCTCGAGTTGAGCATTGTTTAACTTCCCCAGCATAAGATTCGCTATTGATCGATCAGAGGCTAAATTTAAGGCATAATTTTCTTTTAACAAGAAAAAGATAGAAGCTTGGCGCATCAGTTGTTCTGTCTGTAACAGGACTTTGGGAAAAGGTATTAAGATATAATACTAGTAGATTGTAGTTGGGAACTAAATAGTTTTGACGTAAGCCTTTCCAAGTAATTTCTATCCATTTTCCACTTCTTAAGTGCAAGTGTGACGTTAAAATAAAGAGAAAGTCTGTGGCACTAAAATCTTTTTTTTTGTCTAAAATCTATGGTGCGGCTCGGTCATAATTGTCGTTTCTAGTAAAGAATAGTGTTGATTTCCATTTTGTTTTGTTCTGAAGATATCTATTTTTACTTACCCCTGTTAAAAAAAAAAAAAATCAATGTAACCTATTAAGAAGAAGGAGAACTTTGACTGTTGTACTTTTCTTGTGTTTATTTCATGAAATATTAGATACGAATTGAAATTTATCAATTTCAAGATAGTACTGGTGCGTTAAACGTACACTTTTATATACTAATGAGAGACGAAACCCGCCAGACTGGTTATTTTCAAGAGACCGCTATTGAGAAATGGAATGCAAAGAGTAGTTTTCATTGCGTTTACGATATTTAAACTTTTGTTTTTGGGGTTTAGGAGGAGAAAAAGGTGCCTAGGTTAGGTTACGTATTTAATATATGGTATCCTTTACCCCTCGCCCCCTAATGTGCAAATATATAGCCCAATTTTTTTAATAAACTATTATATATTCATGCTATTTTATTTTATTAGCATTAACCAAACTTAATTTTTTAGAAGTGTCCGTATAATGCACCAGTACCTTCAAGATTAATATTTAAACCAAATATATAATATATAATTAAATATATAATATTGTTTTAAGTTCCTATTGACAAAATGTTAGCTCTAGCAAAATATAGTTTTGAATCTCTTGAATTCTACTTCAGAAAGTCAACCAGTTCTAGGTGAAAATACTCCTTGTCGTTTGTCACAAGGAATAAATAAGTTCCCTTAGCTAAGTAATGAATTATTATTTTCATTAGAAAGAAATGACCTGAGAACTAAAGCTATAAATAAATACACCGCTCGAGAAAAGGATTATTTTCTCCTGAAACCGGAACATGGGTGAGGTTAAAGGATTCAATAAATTTTTCATGTTCCCTTTCTATGAATGAAAAAAAAAAATGTAAACATTTAAGCTGGCTGTAAATTAATCAGTAATTTGTAGGAAAAATAGAATTCGATATCAGTTTCTAGGATTATAATGAAAGAACGGTCTAGATAGCTAGCCCAAGTTTTACGGATGAATGATGGCAGATTGCCAAAGATTTTACTTTTTGGCCATCCGTCTGGGACCAAACAAAAAGTAGGTCGTCTCCAAATGAGGTGGGAACAGGTCATAAAGAAGGATTTTGAGGAAGCTGGAACCTGACAGGAAGGGTAAAGAGTGAAGCTTTGAACGCATTAGGGTGGAGGAGGAGCGTGCACTACTGTGTTGACCCCTGCTGCAGTGAGTTTTTAACAGAATTGGTGGAATTTTTAAGCTACATAATGAATAAGACGATTTTAAATAAGTATATTTAAGCTGGAAAGTTGGGACGTATACACAAGGCCGTATCCTGTATTTTTGCTCGGGGAGGCGGGATTTTTTGGGGGAGGGATAAAAAAACGTTAAAGACGCATCAAAAATGTGCTTTTATTTATTTTTGTTTCGTTTTTACAAGTGGGATAACATTTTGGTGGGGTTCGAGTCCCCACCAAAAAAAAAAAAAAAAAAAAAAAAAAAAAAAAAATGTACATAATTGTTGTGATGCACTAAAAAAAAAAAATTGACAAACAAAAAATGTATCAATCTTCTTTTTTCCAGAACCTTGTTTTGCTATGAAAAAAAGTTCCAGTTGTGTTAAGTTTCAAAATAAGCAGTCAATCTTACTTAAATTTTGTCAGAATTCAGCATACCCTCTATCTACATTTTTGAAAACTGCTCATGACAACAGAAACACACAAGGTACTAAATTCAGAATTTTCAGCTACGAGGTTTTCAGAGACCCCACAAGGTTTAAACCTATGGTTGAGGTTATCATAGTTATTATTAGACCAGTATACACATAGGAAATAGCAAAATAGCTACGCTAGATGCGTTGAAAAGAAATCTGTCAAACTGGGTTTAGTTATCCCGCCCCCCAAAAAAAAAGAAAAGTGCAGAGTTGCGTTCGCTTAAACAAAGCTTAGTTAACTGATAAATCTACTTTTTGTTAGTGAACTAAGAAAGTTTACAAGGATTTTGGAACTAGAGCGGAAAATTTTGGCAGAGCTTTCGAATTTGTAATAGCGTTAGCCAAACAAGAAATTAGGAGCAGACCATCAGGTCCAGGAAGGTGAGGCCTGAAAAAGTCAAAAGAATGAAGAAGGCCGAAATAAAATGTTTTGTGAAAATTTTGAACTTCTTGTTTCTTTTTATAAGACGAAAATCTAAACTCAAGCATTAAAAACGCAGCCTCTGAGTAATTGCTTTTCATAAACAGCTGCATTATTCAATCTGGGAAACCAATGAATTATAATATTTTGCAAGAGCCAAGACTTTTACCATAAGGCAACCATGAGCTGTCGAGTTCAAATTTCTTTGTAGATATCTAACAACGAAGAATTCTTAATAGTAGTATCATAGTCAACTTTTCAGTTTACTAAGAATCAGTTTGTTAAAAAAACTTTCAAAGTTAACTAAGAATTATTAAAAAAAACGGTAAAATCAATCTATTAGTTAACTAATAAAGTAAAACGATCGAGGCTCAGATACAATAGGCCTGTTTTTTAGCACAAAGATCTTACATCTAAAATCTTGCATCTTTCTGCAAAGATTATCGTTTTTTTAACTCATCTTTGTTCTAAGATCTTACAGCTCACTGATGTTAGCAAAAAGTGTGAAGAACGCCACTGTTTTGCCAAATAGAACAATAATGAGAGAACTTTGATGATATACTCATCATTGTTTTCAGACCACTGATCAGAGCAGAATGAAAAAAGAAATTTTCATAAAAACAACAAAAGATGTAAGATCTTAATTCAAAATTTCCCTTTTAAGCATTTTCTGACAAAAGATGTAAGATCTTAGCACATTGATGAGCTCCTGGACTGTGTCCCCTTTTAATCACTCCTAGGTAAAGGTCATAAGATTTTACAATCCCATTTATTTTTTCCAGATAATTCTTTCATTATTTTTGCTCGAGTCCTCCCCCCTGCCCCGAAGAAAATTTTAGGTTCTATTACAAATAAAACCATGCACTAATGCCACCGCATTGCTTATTAAGTAACTTTATTTTTCCATTTTAGTATTTATCTAAAAGTATTTATCCTGGTAGACATTTATCTGTATTGATTAAATTATTTTGATCTCTTTCATTTTTTCTTTTTTTCTGTTTTTTTTGTTTGTTTGGTGTTTTTTTTTTTCAAAAAGAAATTTGAAGCCAAATTTCCCAAATCAAGAGAAAATGACATTGAAAACTGTAAAATGAGTCATATATTACCATAAAGACAAAGATATAGCCTACTAAAGAAAACTGACCTGGTTCTCTGGATACTTGAATTATATAAGTTTATCTTAATTTTGACAAGAAACTAAATTTCATCTGGGGAGCAAACTGAGGCCTGGGAGAGGGTGAAAACTTGGGTCTGGAGGGGGCAGTTGGCCCCCTGCCCCATAGAAAATTATGCCCCTTTAATGATAAATAAAAGCACAAATCTTGAGTGTTTTTTTTTTCAGCAGAGCACAAATGACGCTTTGGTCGTTATATATAAAGTGGATATTCTGAATAATAGTTATTATCAGTCATTCTGGACGTTCTGGCTTATATTTAGAGAGGATATGTTTGCAACTAGTGTTTGTTTTAAGTTAGGTTTGATATTCATTGGTAATAGCATTCAGAAGGAAATGGGAAGTTCTGCTTGCTCTAAAAATGTTTGGTCAGCTGATATCACTAAAAGCAATATCAAGTGACATAATGCTGTAGATCGCTGATCAATGGACTCAGAGACAGCAATTGTTAAACGAGAAAATCAAAACCGAAGTGGACGGATACCAGCAATTTATTACTGCTTAGGTACAGGGAACTACATATTCCCAAGGATATTATCATTATTCTGGACATTCTGGTCCAGAATGTCCTGATTAACTATATAGAATTACTATATTCTGGATAATAGTTATTATCAGTCGTTCTGGACGTTCTGGCTTATATTTAGAGAGGATATGTTTGCAACTAGTGTTTGTTTTAAGTTTGGCTTGATTATTCATTGTTATTTTTGTTTGAATAGAATTCTATTTATTTATTGATAGTGATTAGGATTGAATTATTTTATTGACTTCATTTCGACTCGTCTTTGGTTTCATGCAGCTCCTCTTTGTGTTTTAAGTCTACTTCAACGTTTCAACGTTTCATCAACGGAATCATCTTCAACGTTTATGCTTGAATGGAGAAAGAAAAATATTGCAGAACTTTAAAATACTCTCAATTAAATCCAATACGACCCAAGGTTCGAGGAATGTTCGCTGTAACAATTATAACGAATAAATATTTTTTGTTAATCAAATATTTTAATTGTTGAATATTTTTTTTTTGTTTAGCATTCTGAACAGCGTCATGCTATAGAATATTATCCTTCTTCAATAGATTTGTTCAACTACTGTCTCTTACCTTTATATAGTTGCCGATAACTGAAGTTACATGTTTATAGTTTTTGGAGCTCAGTGCCTTAAGAGGCTCCTTTCTGGCACTCTGCTTCGTGGCACTAACTTTCTCATTTTGAAGTTTTCTTAGCCTCTTGATATTCTCCTTAATAAATTTGTCTTTATTGCAAGCATCAATTGCTAAAATTAAAATGCATCTTAAAAATTGATATAGTACGTAAGAGTTATGGCATGATACACATAGGCTTTTTGATATAAGCAGCAAAATACTAAAGAAAGCGAATAGGCCAATGGACAAAATTTGGTACAGAAGATAGCAGTGTAAATAATTACAAGCCAATTTATCGCATATGTGACAGATTTTCCAATCATCTTAATTTGATAAGTTTCATAAATTCTGCTAGGAGGAGAGGGGGGAGGATGCAAGAAGCAAAATATTCATATATCATTTGAAGGAACATTCATTGACTTTTTACTACAGATTTTACGATTGTTTATCCTTAAGACGAGAGGACACAGCCCAACTAGTGAGTAAGAAAATGCAAGAAAAGAAGAAAGAAGAAAAAAAAAGAAACACCAACCGTATGTAAACTGATTTAATAAAAAAATGTTACGCGTCTAAAACTTGTAGTTGTGGACTAGTAAATCAGATGCAAGATATAAATCCTATTGCATTTCCTATTTACTATAGGCACAAACTAAATAATTTCTAGCGGACCATTTTGGAGGGTGAAAAGCAAGGTGTTGTTTTCCTCTCCCCGGAACAAATCCTGGTAACGGGCCGGGGGAGAGAGAACAACGTCTTGAAGCACCCTCAAAATAGGTTAATCAAATTGAAAGTGTTGGGACGAAAGTAGGCATGGGCTTTAAATTCTCTGTTTATTTGCCTGTTTTTATTACATCATAGCCATTTTTTGCTAGCTAAGAAATTTAGCCGTTTAAGGCCTTAGGCAGCTGAAAAAAATATGCTTAAAGCTAGCATTATCGGCAAAAAACTTTTTCTTTTGTGCACGGTGCATTCCAAATATTATGCCTTATATTTGTCAGACATTATAATGTCCCTATTAGTGCGTAAAACTACCTGATTTTCGTAGCTATTATTTGTATTGACTAAGGATCAGTTAGGGCTGATATATTAATCACATGATCCTTAACATATACACAATATTACATACATTTTATTCTAATATAGTATTTGAAATAGGTAAAATCGAACATTGCAAAAAAGAAGCTTAACTCACGCTTAGGAAAAATCCCAGAGAGCGTTGGCTTCTTGTACATCCTCCAAAGGCTTTGTCAAGACTGATAGCTCAAGACTAAACTCTATTCAGCTTTAACAAGATTTGTACAGTCCAATAGCTTCACTGCCGGGAGGTACCATACGGTAGCCCATTGAGGAAATGCTCAATTACCCTCCAAACTTCTTTTATCGAATAGCAAGAACATTTGCTTCCGATGTTTATTTCTCCTAATTAATAATATATTGCTTTATTGTTCTTATGGTAGTTTCCATGGCGATAAAAAAATTCTTGGCGACATATTCAATTCAACAAGATTTGGAAATTTGGAATGTTTAAATAAATATTTGGAATGATTAAGGCAGACACAGAGGAGGTCTTTGGACCGATGTTGTTCGAAAATTTTTACAGTTTTGCACCCAACAATTTTTAAGTTTTATAATTATTTTTATAATTTCCAACAGTTGTACCGTAGAGCAACACTATTGCTTTCTTGCCCCCCCCCCCCCGTGATCAGTTGCTCTCATCTCAGTGACAGGAACCGAAATTTATAGAAGATAGTAATCGTGAAATCAAAATAAAGTTTCTTGTGGGTTTTGAAAAATTTTCTAGAGTTAAGATAATTTTTTTTTGCTTAGCCTACTAAATAGCCTTGGGAAAAACAGACTGGACTTGTTCTAGTTCTAAAAGCCTGCTTCTTAAGGTTCATATGTTGCTGGACTCGTGTAAAACATGAAATTAACTTTTCGGAAACCTGGTATCGAAATTATGTATGTCTTCTAAATTTCCAGGAAGAAGTCAATTCAGTAACTCAATCTGCAATTTTCCAAATTCTGAGATTTTACTTGCTTATAAAATTTTCAACTTCAAGATCAAGTCTTCTATATGTTGTTCTATAAACTACGGATAAGGCTCGATTAACTGGAAATTGTAAGGGTTAAGGTCCCAAATATTAACCGAAATAGAATAAAAGGTAACTAACCCCTCTTCCATGCCCATTATTTCCCCAAACATACCCAATGAAAATTATAAGATAGCCATTTTGTTCAAAGTAGTTGAAAGTTCTGGAAATTAGGTCTTTGAGGATGAAAATTGCCCTCCACCCAAAACCCTCAGGGCAAGGGTTGTAAGCTATGCCCTGGGGGCATATAAGGTTCTTATAGAAAGTGTTTTCTTAGAAACTTCAAAAAGGGCTCATTCGATTGGAAATTGTGGTAGTTGTATATGGTAGTTGTAAGCCTGGTAGATTATTTGATTCTATTTTGTTCATTTTTGGTTTAATGGAGTCCTTTATTTTTTTTGAAAAACTTATTTTGTGGAATTTTTTTTTTTAATTATTATGAAAAACGACACATTTGGAGCAACATGTTTGTTATTATTATAACATTTAAAAAGATTATGACTGGTTTGTCACATACTTGCGCTCAAATCACGAATTCATGGGAATAATTTTCGAAAAAAAACCATTTATCTACGTGAAAAATTTTTAGCGAAGCTTTATTTTAGCCGAATCGATTATAATTGGTCATATGCATAAAAAAAACTTGAGCCATTTGGGTGAGTGCTATACCTCTTTGCCCGAGGCTAAAACTCATAAAAAAGGCTAAAAGGAGAAATTTTTATTGATATTTCTATTTAAGAGAATCATTGGCTTTTAAAACCTCCTTAAAAGAGAAATGAAATGGTGCCCTTAGACACAAAACTTAGTTTGCTGATAACTGCTTAGGTATAACTATAAACCATCTTACTTATTAGAGTCAATAGCAAATCCAACCGGATTAGGCCACTGCAGATCATACAATATTTTGATATAATCATTCTTAAAATATTTTCTCCACAAAAGAAGTTTTTTGAAGAAAAGTAAAAAGCTAAATTTAAGCAAACAGGAGCAGAAAAAAAGTCAAACAATTTTCATTTTTCAAGTATAAAACTACACTAAATCGCCATCAATTTTTAAATGAAACCCAAAAAGAGCAGAAATTACAATTAATAACCGATTCAAACTCAAAATGAGCAGAAACTATGAGGAATAGGGCTGACGCGCCTCGTGGCTTCTAAAAACCTTAATATAATTTCTACTTTACCGAAAAAACACATTTTAAACATTTTCTTTTTTTTACATTAATAAATAAACAACTATTAGGACTTCCTAGAATGAATATCAACATATAAATTAAACTGTCAATCCACGTTCATTTTTTTTCATTTCATCAAAATTTGAAGTCAGGTGAGCTTTCTTGCACTACACTTTGATGGCCATGTTGCTAGTGATATCATCAGTCCCCCTTCTCCCCATCCTCTCCTCCAGTCTGGTACGTAGGATTGTCAATATCAGACAAATTACTGTAGTTACTTCGTGAATGAGAATGGAAATCTTTCATCCTGACGGTCGATTTTATAATTAATCCTATCAAATAGTTTGTAATAGCGAAATATAAACAGCGTTTCATGCTAATAGTCATCAAAACTATAAAAAACGGGATTTTTAGGCAATATGTATACAACAAGAATCTCCTTCTATCCCTCTCCCAATACGGGAAAATTTTCAGTTCGTTTCAAGTTTTATTATTGCTCTTTACTTTCAGTTAATAGGCTTTTACTACGAAAGAGCCGCACGCTTTTCGGCGTAATACATATTCTTTTTCAAACAATTCGTAATTAACGAACTTTAAATGAGGAGTGACCCGGCTCAATAGTAACCAAAACTCTAAAAAACGGAATTTTGATACAAATAGATACATCAAAAGAATCGGATTTTTATGCTGATTTCAAATATATAAGTTTAGTCTTACCATAAAGTTTAATCTTACCTATCAAAAGTTACAAGCCTGAGAAAATTTGCCTTATTTTCGAAAAAAGGGAAACACCCCCTAAAAGTCATAGAATTAATGAAAATCACACCATCATATTCAGGGTATCAGTGAACCCTACCGTAGAGGTTTCAAGCTCCTGTCTGAAAAGAATTTGGCATTTTGTATGTTTTACCAGAAGAAAGATCACGGATGCGCGTTTATTTGTTTGTTCGAATTTTTTCAGGAGTGTCATATCAACCCAGTGGTCCTAGAATATCGTGAGAGGACTCATTCGAGTGGAAATTAAGAGTTATAGTGCCATTTTTAATTGACCGAAAAAAAATAAGGACAACTAGGCCCCCTCCCCCGCTCTTTTTTCCCAAAGTCACCCGATCAAAATTTGAGATAACCACTTTGTTCAACATAGTTCAAAGTCGAAAGTTTTGTTCAACATAGGAATTTTTCATGGGGGAAGGGAATTTTCCATGAAGGGCACGACAGATTTCCCAGCATTATTAAAAAAACGATCAGAAAATAAATAAAAAAAGGTTTTTTCCGCTGAAAGTAAGGAGCAACATTAAAACTGAGAACAAACAGAATTTATTACGTAAATAAGAGGGGCTCACCCCCTCGTCAATACCTCGCTCTATACGTTAAAGTTTTTTTTTAGCACTTTCAGAAGAGCTATTTATTCTAAACGGCTTTTGTGATTCAGGGGTCATTCTTAAAGAATTGGAACAAAATTTGAACTTCAGCTTACTGAGCGAGGTATTGAAGAGGGGGTGACCCTCTTATTTACGTAATAATTTCTGTTTGTTTTAATTTTTAATGTTGCCCCTTACTTTCAGTTGAAAAAATTGTTTTTTTTTATTATTTTACTCAGAGATGAGGTGCTTATGTTCTGCATCCATTTCACTTACTACCTAAATATCCAAAGTAGTTACCTTGTGACAGCGGCACGATTGATGCAAGGCCCGGAAACTTCCAGGACGAGGTTCAATCCTCCATCTCACAAGGACGATTTACAATGCCAAAACAGTCACCAATTTTTTTTCAAAATATCAAAAATTACAGTGAATTAAAAAATAAATTGAAATGTGCGTTAAAGTTTATAGGATGCACTTAGCTCTATGATTTTGCTTGGTAATATTATACAACATTAGTAGTTTAATTTCTCATATTTTATTTCACTTAAATCCTGTATCCATGGACCAAGGTTCAATTCCGCGTGTTGCAAGGACTTAACGACTTGAAAATGTATAGTTATAATTTCCTTTACGAAATGCATCAAAAATTTGTCTTTACGTATTTTTGATACTTTTTCACGTATTGGACACAATTTTGAATAGGTGAATGTTCAAAACCAGTAAAATCCCTCCCCCTTGTGAGTGCGGACTTTACTAGGACTGTAGTTCAATCATGCAAGGGTTTTAATGACACCCGTTTTCTTTTTCTTCAAGGAGTTCTCATTAATAAATGAACAAGGTTTACGAGTCTTTACTGGATACAAAGTATGAGAATAACAGGAAAGTAAAGGAACTAGAGAAGGCGTCACATTATTAATTAAGGTGTGAAGTGGAGGCCCCTGTATTGAAATTGCCAAAGATATGGGAGATGCTGCCAGACGCCAGAATAACGCAATATTTTATTGGCATGTTAAGATTTTGAGAGAAAGTGCTCAGCCTGGACTTGCCCCAGTTACAGATATTCATTAACACCGCCGTTTTCCTTCTTATTACAAGAAACCAGCCTGTAAAATAGGAACAGGTTTGAATACAAAATGCTACAAAAACAAATTAAAATGAATTAAATTCGGTCAAACTTCCTTTTATTTCCAAAAAATGGCGATGAAGGTATGGGAAAAAGGACACATTGAATTCAATTAGCTTATACTTTGAGCCGATTGTGCCCACTGCTTTATTTAATAATTTGTTTTTAAGTAATTAAAACCGTTGGATTATTTTTTTGAAATTCTGCACCTTTGAAATTTCTACGCCATGGGCATGTGTCCCCTCTAAAATCACCTCTGTTTCCAAGACCTCTTGGAAACCAGGCGAGGGCACTGAGGTTTCTGGAAGAGGGGAGTTTAATTTTTATTTCCATTTTTATTATTAGCAGACTCGTAGACTACACTTCGTGGTCAACTTTTTTTGGCTCGGCAGATTCACATGAATGCAATTAAATTATGATAAAAATTCACCAAAAGACATGCTAGGGGAGTTATCCCCTTTTCTCCCTCTCCAGGATCTGACACTGGGGGACGTGGACTTCTTGACCCCTTTTAGCATACCTGAAACTGAAGTCTAAGTTTAGCTTGTAAACTTGTAAACTCAAGTCTTCAATTATAAACATCTTTTAGTAATTAAAGAGAGTAAAAATTAGCAATTAACCTCAAAGGTTAAAAGACAAAATAATTGCAAATTTCCTTCTGAAATAAAGCACGCGCTGTTGCTCCACATCTGTTGTTTATTGCCAGGAAATGGCGGCTAATCATAAGGAATTATTGAAGTCAACATATTTCAAGAACCATTATTGTTGACCATCTGAAGGAAGCTATCAGTTCCACATCGGGTTGTGCCTATTCATGGCACAATTAGCCCATCACTGGAAAATACAACCGTTCTCTTAAATCCGTGAAAATCTGTGCTTTGTGCTAAAGGAGGTAAATATTGGTATACTTGAGGTTTTCTAATTGCTTTGAATGTCAAGCCTTGATTGATTGCTGTTTGTCAGATTTATAGCGGTTATGATACAAGATTTCCCCTTAAACACCGGTATTTCTTCATCCGAAGGTCACATTTAGCTTGTACTTAGTATAACTTTAGCAAAAATAATACAATTACAAAATATAAACATTAGCATTTATAAAAAAGCTTCTTCAATTTCAGTTACTACGCTGTTGATGACTATTTTGAAAAAGCTCATTGGTTGAATATTGGGTCCCCCAAGAAGATATTATGAAACGGTCAAGCTTAAGGTGCAAATTTTCTGTAAAGTTATTTCCATGGTTCTTCGTGAATATTTTGCCTGATGTAGGGTAAGAAGACATAGAAATACTAGCTGGGAGGGTCGAAGGAACAACAAAGGAACGCCGCGCCGCCGGTAAGATGTCGGTGGCGCGCCGCCGGCGCGATCAATGTTGACCGCAAACATTAATGTTTTCATTAGTCTTTCTCAAATCACAGCTTAAATTTACAACAGATTCGAGCCTATTCATGAGTTCAAAAATTCACAAGTCACTGGCTGAAAACTGTTCTTCTTCGTTATTCATTAAGAGAAGTAGTAATCTGGTAGAAACGAAATGGCTGTGGCGTTTCAGAACCCTTGTATAATACGAGTAGTTAAAGAATCTATTAGCTATGTATTCTTAACATAAATTATCACCAAAATTAGAAGTTTTTTTCATCGAGCATTACTGCATACAAAAATTCAAACAATGTATCACAAAATTCGTCATTTATCTGGGTAACAACTATGAATATAACTTCGACCTTCGAAGCTTAATTTTTTCATAATGCCCTTTGCTTAAATCTGTTTTGTCACCTTTAAAACAGTTGAAATGGGCGACTTTGATATTGATAGTTTTTTTTGCTCTTTTGGATTCCTAAAAAGCCTTCTCGTATTAAAACTGGTTTTTAATAACAATTAAAAAAAAATGCATTCTAAAGTTTTTTTATGGCTTCTTTATAGAATATGTCATATAGGCTTAGCCTGAACTGCTGCTTTTTTATTGCTTTTGGCTGCTCTGTTGGATATCATTCATTTTTTCTTTTGGGGATTCATTCCAAATTATAAACTGATAAATACCTAATATCAGCCAAATTATAAACTGCATCTAAAAGGAGTAAATTTATCAAATTGAAAAATAATGATAAACATTTCACATGAACACACTTCAATTACAATGAAACAAAAAACACTTAATGGTTTATTAGGTACGAAGAAAAATTAAATGCCAGCTATTTTCTTAGGTAAAAAATGAAAAGCTCATCCGTTTTAAATGTAATTAAATGAAATAATATACAGACTGAAGTAACTCCAGGAACATAATGAGATTTTCATCCTAGTTTGTCACTTTGGCGTCGCCATTACCTCATACGTTGGTACATCTATTAACAAAAGCTGCCTTCGGTTTTGCAATGCAAAGACGGGGTCAAGACACCACAATTCCACCGAAAACAAACGTTTCCACAGCGATCCAGTCCCTCTCCATAACCAATTCAGACCAGTTTCTATTTTGTGGTGTAAGGGGTCACAAGGATACACACTAGCCAAGGTAGTTCTTGGTTTTAATTCAACCTATAAAACATTTTTATTAGTAAAAAAGAAAATGAGCTTATACTCAAAATATTTGTGTAATAGGAGAGGAACTTCCTACCCTCCCAGCATGCATATTGCACAGTTATTCACAACATCTTTTTGGGAGTATGTGTAATCTTTACTAATGATTATACCTTCTTCAATAGAGGTATCCAGGACACTATTGCGATACTGTATATAAAAATTCAAATTTTGATTTGATTTTTAGTACCTTAAAAGACCGTTCCACGAGTCTTTCTTTTGTTCATTTTTGTACCACTAAAGTGGTTAATCCAAATTTTGAAAAGATAAAAAACCATATTATGTAAATTTTGCAACCTTCTTCATTTTAAACTCTTATGCGTTTTTAAAATGCATTGATACACTTCAGAAATGTTTCTCCTATGTTTCCTACATAGGAAACATATACACATTTTTAACATATTTATCTATATTTATATAAATATCTACTTTTATTCTAGGCCTGGTGTTTAGTAGGCCAGATAATTATTTGTATTTTAATGGGTCTAGCTGCGGTAAATCCAGTATTTGGGTATGGATAATGCCTTTCATAGGTTATATTTAATAAGTTTACATAAGTCCATAACGCCTAGGTCATGTAGGCCTTCATTAAACAAGGTCATAGAGAATTGGGCATCTATGCCGTCTTTAAGGAAGGTCACAACTTGTAGGGCGCACATATAGTAATAACATAATGTCATAATGCCTAAAGTGCATAGGCCATCATAGCATAAGGTCATAACTCCTAGGGCGTACAGACCTTCATAACATAAGGTCATAACGCCTAGTGCGTACAGGCAGTTATTACATAAGGTCATAACGCCTAGGGCGTATAGGCCGTCATTACATAAGGTCATAACGTCTAGGGCGTACAGGCCGTCATTACATAAGGTCATAACGCCTAGGGCGTATAGGCCGTCATAACATAAGGTCGTAACGGTTAGGGCATACAGACCGTTATTACATAAGGTCATAACGCCTAGGGCGTTTAGGCCGTAATTACATAAGGTCATAACGCCTAGGGCGTATAGACCACCATTACACAAGGTTATAACGCCTATGGCATAATAGGCCTTCTGGTAAGGGATAAGCTGGTCTGGATAGTCCAGCTTACATTAGGCTTAGCATCTAATAATTAAGATTTTATAGTTGGTTAAGATTAGACACCGATCCCAAAACAGAGGACATTGTCTCTTTGGTAGAGTTGCTGGACCTTGTATACAAAGTACTAGGTGACACCATTTGCCCCAGGCCTACCATTACCGTCCAACAGCCTCGCTCGGCGGCAGAGCTGGTTTTTGGCAACTGAGCCATTCAAGAGAAAACAGCTTATCACGTTACCTTTCTCTCTAATGCTGAAAAACTTCATCAAGCAGCACTCAGAAGAACTGCAGTCAACAACAAAGAATTAGCCACCCTCAGAACGTGATAATTCCTTTGATCCTCTCGACATACCGGGCCGAGCGAAAGCACGGACTTTCAGTTTTTGAGTAATATTTCTCCCTTTTCCTCAGTTTTACCCCTTTTTAGATATTGGCAGCTGGCAACCTTGATAGTACGCAGAAATCATGAAACAGAATATTACAGAAGTGAATTTTTGTGTCTTAGTTGTAATTATTTGTATTTTTTAATCATTTGGGTGTATTAAACCCAATATTTATGGTATGGTATATTACTCATTACATAAAGGATATACTTGCCGTCATTATATAAGGTCATAACGCCTTGGGTGTACAGACCGGTATTACATAAGATAATAACACCTTGGGTGTACAGGCCACCATTACATAAGTTCATAACACCTTGGGTGTACAGACCGTCATTACGTAGGGTCACAAAACCTTGGGTGTACATGACGTCATTGCATAACGTCAAATCACCTTGGGTGTACACACCGTCATTAAATAAGGTCATAGCGCCTTTGGCGTACAGACCGGCATTACATAAGATAATAACACCTTTGGTGCACAGGCCACCATTACATAAGATTATAACGCCTTGGGAGTACAGACCCTCATTACATAAGGTCATAATGCTTTGGAAGTACAGACCACCATTATATAAGGTCACGACGACTTGGACGTACGTACCGTCATTGCATAGTATTGTAGCGACTACAGCGCTAACATATAGGTCTGGTGTAGCATGTGGTAAGTTTTTCTGGTGATTACAGTTGATTTACTTCCAGCGTCCAATTACAAATTTGCTATGCTAGCTGGATAACAGTATATACCTATAAAATTGATGAAAATATCGTTGACAACGTAGTACTTCTTTGACCCTTTCGGCATCCCTGACCGAGAGAGAGCTTACAAATGTTAAGACGCATATTCAGCTTCACAACCACGACACATAAACCCAAAGTTCATTTTGTTACCATCAACTGGATAAGTAGAGGACATAAAGTTCATATCAGTTGAAAGAAAGTTATCCTTGGCCTTCGATTCTTCCATACGAGTGACTTTGAGCATGCTATCATACAGTGACCTCACGTTAGGTACTGTCATAAAGATGTTAAAGACAGAGAACGTCTCTCCTGACAGTATTCCAAAAACTGATAAAGTTCTTGGATTCTGTTAATAGATGTCAGCAGCATCTTTCAAATATTCTTTCTAGAGCATACTCAAAAATATTATCTCTGGAAAGTATTTCATTTTTTCTGCCGACTTTAAGGACCTAACTCACAGAATGACGTTAGGGTTCACTTTCAAAAACAAAATATATCAGTTCAAAGTGCCATCGTGAGCTATACTCATCTTCAAACCATCCAATGGCATACTTACATGAGCAAATAAATTCTGCACAATTACCAAAAGTCATTAGTAAAGAACAATGTAAAGACTATTATGATTCTCCAGCTCAGACTTGGGTTCATGCTGAGCCAGAAATCAGATGACTCTCCTGCACAGACTCGGGTTCAGGCTGAGCAAGAAATCAAAATTGCAACCTGTGCGACGGATCATATATCTCGGGTTTTCTGGTAGACCAGGTGGTAAAGAAGGTGGACCCAACACCGGAAAAGATTAAGAACTAGATACATGCAATCAAGGCAGCTCTGGAAAAACTGTATGCCTCAATAAAGCAACTGATGAAGCTGATTAGACTCATCAATGCGGGCTCAAGAGCAATTTCTTTCAACAGACTACATCTCAGGAAATGTCAGTTACTAATGCTCAGATTGTGGGACAAGTCTTGGAGCAGCACTGATGAAAGAGGCATTTTCACCGTGGCTGAACAAAGATTGGCTGAGTCAAGGCCTTCCTCTCAAGCCCCCTATTGTTTCCAAATCAATATTCACCGACAGCTCAACCTACGGGCGAGGTGGCTATCTAGAGGACCCACATCAAGACACTTCGAAGACTTGGTCTCCAGAAGAGAAATCTCGTCATATAAATTGCCTCGAGATGAGAGCCGTAGCCAACACAATCAAAGCCTTTGCGGAGGAGCTAAGAAACGAGGTAGTCATAATAGTGACGGACAACTCGACTGTAGTCAATTACATAAACAAAGAGGGCGGAACCCGTTCTTTCTCCCTAGAGGAGGAACCCATAAAGCTCTTCAAGATTACGATGGCCCTGAACATTCACTTGAGGGCAAGGGACATCGCCGGGTCACTCAATCTAGTAGCCGGGACACTGTCACGAAAAGAAAAAGGTCTGCCCACGGAATAAAGTCTCAACGAGAGTGTCTTCAGAGCCCTGTCAAAAGAGTATGGACTGCCAGAAGTCGATCTATTCGCGACTCGATTGAACCGGAAGATCGACGTATATTTCTCACCAGTTCCAGATTCACTTGCGATCAGCGCAGATGCCCTTGTCCACGATTGGTCGAACAAACACAGCTATGCCTTCCCTCTATTTTCCCTGATCCCAAAGGTTCTGGAGAAGATTCGAAAGTCTGTGAACTGCCGAAATAATGCTAATTGCTCCACGAGGGCCTCGCCAAGCTTGGTACACGAATATTCTCAACCTGCTAGTAGACTTGCCTCTACCCCTTGGAGATTAGTCAGATCTCCTCCAGCAGGGTCGACTTCGCCACCTAGCACTGAAGAATCTAAATTTACACG
This sequence comes from Artemia sp. Qi Xiang Cuo, assembly GCF_049724085.1. Taxonomy (NCBI): domain Eukaryota; kingdom Metazoa; phylum Arthropoda; class Branchiopoda; order Anostraca; family Artemiidae; genus Artemia; species Artemia sp. Qi Xiang Cuo. The sequence goes on from NC_142798.1 coordinate 62,173,395, forward strand.
GCTGGAAGATATCGAGCGTGGACTCGAAAAGAGAGGTTTTTTCTAAAGAATCAGCCCGTGCAATTGCCCGGTCCAGCGACGATCTACCATTGAATTTTTCAATGGAAAATGGCAAGTATTTGCAGGTTGGTGTAGTGAAAGGAAGATTAATTCTGCAACTCAGACAGTTGCAGAATTCATGATATATCTAAAAACTGGTCGAAACCTCACACCATCAACAATAGAAGGCTGTAAAGCAGCAATATGCAGAACGCTAGCTCTAGCAACAGGAACACATATCAGCAAAGATACTTGTTTGACGAAAATAGTACAGATTTTTGGCACGAGTCACCGCGGAAATAACATGATATTCCTGCCTGGGGTCGTGGCCTTGTTCTAAGGTATTTTAGAACTTCACGATTTATTGACTTGTGGAATATTGATTTGAAGGATGTTACTCTTAAGACGGTATTCATTACTGCCATCGCATCTGGTCGTCGAATACATGCCTTGTCTTTCAGTACAGCACAATTTTCGGATAATTCAGTAATTCTAAGGTTTCTCCCTTCGTTTATACTCGAAACCGTGAAGCCTCATGAGATACCTTCTCCTATCCTTTTTCCCGCGCTAGATGTAGATCCAGCCTTGTGTCCAGTGAGAATACTATTGACCTACACACAGTGAAGAGCTGACGTGGTGATCAGAAAAGAGAGAAAAAGGTTCTTCATTCCTTTTTCTAACACAGCACCACGAGAGGTGGCAGCTGGAACCATTTCTTCTTGGATAAAGCAGGCCATAACTATGGCATATGAGGCAACAAAAGAAGAGTGTGGAAAAAGGAAAGCATATGACACAAGATCCATGACGGCGTCATGGGTGCTATCAAAATCAGTACCACTTGCTGATATAATGAGTACTGGTGGCTGGTCTTCGGAGTCTACTGCCAGACAACACTTTTTTCATAAAATAGTAGATCGAACCGATGCTCTAGATTTTTTTACGGTTCAGACAGTCTTGTAGCTTATACATTTGAATATTTGAGGTTGAAGCTAATATTTAACATTAGTGTAATTATGAACTCATCACAAACTCGTTTAGAATCTTAGCTTCCGTTAATAGATGTACAAACGTATAAGGTAAGTGCGACAAAACCGAAATTTCAAAGGAAAGCTCAGTTTGGCTAGCCGATACTTACCTCATACGTTGGTCAATAGAGTCCCTCCCTCCTCCCCGCTCATTGAGAGTTAAGGAATTATAAGGGATTTAGTTCAAAATAGAAACGGGTCTGAACTGGTTATGGAGAGGGACTGGATCGCTGTGGAAACGTTTGTTTTTCGGAGGAATTGTGGTGTATTGACCCCGTCTTTGTGTTACAAAACCGAAGAAAGCTTTTGTTAATAGATGTACCAACGTATGAGGTAAGTATCGGCTAGCCAAACTGAACTTTCCTTCGAAAGTTCGGTTTCTAATCCAGGCAAAATTTTAGGACACTTAGTATCAGTTATTGAGTTTAAGCTTTGATTTCCAAATGCTCACAAAAATTATCAAATTTAAGAAAGTCGCAACAATAAGTCACCTTTGGTCAAAATACTCAAAGACTCCTCTTTGTTCCCCACCCAGGCTCAAAGCTTCTGCTATGGTCATTTCCATGGAAATCTCCGAAGAGTTTCTTTTTAAAATAGCTTTCAACCGTAGTTACGGTATTTAGCCTATTTTGCTTTTCTTCAAAGCTTTGAAAAAAGTGTTATAATATTCCAAATGTTACATTTGTTATATTTGTGCATATTTTTGGTAATATTTGTAGGGTGATTGAATTTTTAAACCACAGTAGATACATAAGAACGTTGCAACATCTAGTACCCTGAGGTCATAAGGCTGTCAAAGACTCCCCCTTGAACCTACCAAATTGAAAGCTTTTATAATGACCTGGCCTTTTAATGTAAGTTGGGCACTGGATCAAGGGCGGCATTATCACTCGAGCACAACATTAGGCGGGGATGTCGATATCACTTTCGTCACACCAATTCGTTTTAATGTGAATCTGTCTGGTAAAAATGAATGAATGTTTTCAAAGTAAACCCGTTTCATCAATAATAAAAAAAACGGGTTGGACGCATATGTCCCTTTCCCTTTGGACGATAAAACCATGCAAGCGCTGTATCAAGTATAACTCAAGAAAATCTTGTTTTTTTTTGTCAACTTTTCAACTTTTTGGCATCCCTGCTTTGAATAAAAAAAAAAAAAAATCAAGGCACTATCACTTAAATATAGTAACCCCTATGCCCCCCCTCTGGATACCATCCTGATAGGATAAAGTCTCTACTTTAAGTTAAAGAAAAATAATTAACTTATGTGCACCCTTGCTTTAAAAAAAAAATCGAGGTATTATCATTTAAATATGATAGCTCACTACCCCCCCCCCATCTGGATACCACCTTGATAGGATGCCGTCTCTGCTTTAAATTAAAAAAGAATTAACTTTTTGGGATCCCTGCTTTCAATAAAAAAAATTTCGAGATATTATCATTTAAATGTAATGCCTCCCTACCCCCCCCCCCCTCTGGATACCACCTTGATAGAATACCGTCTCTGGTTTCATTAGAAAAATAATTTACTTAATAATTAACTAGGTCACTATATAGTTCAAACAAACGTGCAAAATAACGTTAAACAGCTTAGTGTTCCTTGAAAAAAAAAAATTGACGGTATGAGTAAAGGGGTACAAAGACAACAACAAAAAAGTCGAAATTATTCAGATATACCTCAAATAATTGGAAAACTGAGTCATAGATTTGCCGCGGCATTCATTAAGATCCAAATAATATAAATGAAAGCGAGTACACACTAAAGCTAAATTAGGCCAGTAGCCTATGAGAACTCGCAAAAGCCGTAAGAAAATGAACAAGTCCTAATGGGGGGGGGCCCTGGGTCTATCAAAATATTTCAATGGTTTCCCAGGGAATTTGATTACATTTTCTTATGTCTCCACTTTAAATGAAAAAAATAATTATCTTTTTGGCATCCCTGCTTTCAATAAAAAAAAATGAGGCATTATCATTTAAAAATGATAGCCCCCTATCCCCCCCCCTATAGGCAATAATCTACAATTTATCTATTAATCATATTTTTGGGGTAACTTCCGGTTCAATCTTTAATTCCCCAACCTGGTACATAGCTTAGTATATAGCTAAGTATTTTCTCAATAGAAGGGTTTTTTTTTGTGTGTGTGTGGGGGGGGGGGGAGGGTAAAATGCTTCATAAAGAAGATTGTATTTTCTACCAGGCGTTCAACAATTGAGTATTAAACACTAAGAAAATCTCATCTAAAAACAGCAAAAAAAAAAAATAAATAAGATCTGCAAACTTTTAATTCAGTTGTAAAAACAATCTGTTGCCTGTCAATTTCAAAATCCAACTTAAGATCGAAGTTGTATAGCAGTGAATACGTTCTATAATTCTATTCGACTTAAAAGTCAAATTATTTATTACGAATGACTCAAGAAGTTGCGATTAGGAAACTGCATTCAAAATTATTGAAACTCATTTCATAAAGACAAATTTTTTTTTTGTCAACATATGAAGAACTGTGTATATTGCAATATTTGCAATTGCAAATTGCATCTGTCTGGTTTTTATGCAAAGTAACAAAAGAGACGAAAATTAATGAACAAGAGAGCAGTGAAGAAATTATGGTATGCAAAGTAATATTTGGCAGGGAAAGTCACTGGTGATAAATCGCTAGGGCTGGCACCGTGATTACGTGATTTTCTGGGATTCGGGGAACCAAATTTTTTTTCGGGGTGACGCATACATTTTCGGGGAAATACCCGAAAATTTGGGGATAGTGCAAGCCTTGCTTGATTTATAATCAGGAAAATTGAAATACCAAACCATACGAGAAGGAAAAGCTCCGACTTTGCGGTTGACACAATCAAGAATTGCCGCAAAATTAATTTAAAGTCGACCGAACACCGCCGCCTCTGCCAGCGGTGGCGCGCCTGTGGCGCGTCGGCGGCGTTACGACACTTCGGCGGCGTTCGACCGGGCCTCTCGTCGGCGGTGTTCGGGCGATCCGCCGGCGCGGCGCCGGCGTCTAGTTGAAACTATCACTGTGTATCAGTAGGAGGGGGTCAAGGAGACTTGGGGTTATGAGTTGGGGGAAGGTATGGGGCTAAAAGATGGTTTTGGTGCCCATTAAGGGTGAATAGATGGGTGGGTATATGCATAGTCTTAGAAGTACTACTCACCAAGTAGGCTTCCGAGCGAAACCAAACTCTCCCTTTTTAACTTCAAGCTTAGTAGAGTCAACAGCTACTGAATCAAAAAAAAAAAAAAAAAAAAAAAAAATACTGAAAAAGATTGACAACACTTAAGAAATATATTAAAATCGATATAAGAAGAAGAAGCCATCCTTCCTCAGCCTCTTGGCTTCATCTAAAAACTATGAAGTGCTAAGTAAGAGATTTTAAAGTTTGCTCCATATTTGGGGTTGAATTTAGTATTTTCGTTTGAAGTTACATTCCTTCTAGTAAAAGGGAAATTGTAGTGGCAAAGGTATACCCGTTATTTTGATTCTATTTAAATTCTCTTTTCTTCAAATAAAATTCACAATCAAGTATTTTGAAAGAATTTCGACCTAAGCACGACTCCTTTTTCGTGCAGAAGGTTGGTCCACATCCAGCGGGCTGGATCCATTCATAGGATCCTAGTAAAGGATTTCTTATATTTTCAAAATAATATTCGTATTTTTTTTCAAATGCTTAGCGCAGGGATAACTGATATTCTATGTGGTTCGCTGAATTTTTTCATTTTCTTTTTTTAATGGCTTCTCCTTACATGGCTTAGTGATTTCTGTGATAGACTTATGTTTCAGTTTTTAGCAAAATAATAGAGTTAAAAAAAAGACAGAAAGAGAGGGAGGGTATTAAATTAACAACCCTGCACCCTCAATGATGTAGCACAACGAAAATCAGTTTTTATTTTTTATAAAAGTGGTATATCGAAAAAACATTACCAGGACAATTTGCCGTGGAATCATTTCGATACTGTCGAGCAACCAGGATTTCTAAGAATTAATTCAAGTCTCTGACTAGCAATAGGCCTGTCAGCAAGTGGACCATAGGGAATAAAGAAAAAGATAAATAAAATAATGTTTAATTACGATCCCTTATACAACAAGTTACAGTTCTGTTCTAGTTTTAAAAGAAAAATTAGATTTGACAACGTCCTCATCATCTGAAAGGTCTTCTGCGTCGAAACCAGTGCCAGTATCAAATGCAGGGTTATTTCCGTACATTGGGTTCATTGGTTGAATATTCCCAGTGTAACCATTGTTAATATTGCCATAATTTCTGAATTCTGGGTTATCTTCAACTCCAATAAATACAGAATCGCCACTGCTTATACTAAAGAGAATAAGAAGAATTATCTTTAGTTTGAAAGGGCATGGAGTACTTTGGGGGAGAGCTGTGACCGGGATTTACACTTTTTAGGGGAAGGGTTCCTTCTGTGTAAAAGTTTATGCATCTGTTACTTAACGATACACCAAGCATTTTTTTATGATTCTGATGTTTTGAGGTGACAGGGGAGAAGGCCAAAACATAACCCCGTTTTCTTGGTTTGAATATATTTTATTCAATGCTTTTTTTGCATTTTTTTTTTAATTATTGAAATTTGTCTTTAGTTTAGCTTTCAAACTACTAGTATTTTGACTTACAAACTACTCATTTTGAGGAGTATTCATAATAAATAGCATTCTTTCCTCTACTTTTAATAAATAAAAAAAAACAAGTTTTTTTGAACTGAAAGTAAGGAGCGACATTAAAACTTAAAACGAACAGAAATTATTACGGATATGAAATGGGCTGTCCCCTCCTCAACGCCTCGCTCTTTACGCTAAAGTTTTTTTTAATTTTTTAAAAATAGAGTTTGTGAGAAAAAGTCAAACTTTAGCGTAAAGAGCGAGGCGTTGAGGGGGGGATAACCCCTTTCATATACAGAATAATTTCTGTTCGTCTTAAGTTTTAATGTCGCTCCTTACTTCAGTTCAAAAAAAGTGGTTTTTATTTAATTTTTGAACGTTCTTGAATTAATGCAGGTTTTGATTTTGGCTCATCGTGCATGAATAATTAAAACAAAAGTTGCATATTAATTTTACTTTTATTTGGTTGAATGGCTTTCTCGAAAGTTGATTAATTTTATTTACGAACCTTTTTATTAGTAATAAGTATTCATAACTTACGAATTAACTTAGGTAGCGAACTTCTATATTCGTACATTTTTATTATGTATATCAGGGGGTTCGCCCCCTAGAGAATACCTCGTTCTTTACGCTAAAGTTCGAATTTGTATTCCAATTCTTTAAGAATGACCCCTTAATCACAAAGCCCGTTAATTAGAATAAATAGCTCTTATGAATGTACTACAAAAACTTTAGCGTAAAGAGCGAGGTATTAACTAGGGGGCGAACCCAATCATATACGTAATAATTTCTGTTTGTTTTAAGTTTCGATGTTGAAAAGTTTTCAGTTTTAATTTCTGATAGTTTTATTTTTTAATAATGCTGAGAAATCCGGCGCCCCCTTCATAACAATGTCCCTTCCCCCATGAAAAGTTTCTCCATGGAAAGATCCTCTCACGTAGGCTCCAAACCCCCCCCCCCACTACCAGAAAAAATCCCTCCCCAAAAACGTCTGTATACTTCCCAATAACCAATACTATATATAAACACTGGGCAAAGTTCAGAACTTGCAGCCCTTCCCCGGGGGACTGTGGGGGATTAAGTCATACTCAAAGAAATAGCTATTGTATTTTTCGACCATGCTGAACAAAATGGGTATCTCAAAACTTTGATCAGGTGACTTTGGGTAAAATGAGCGTGGAAGGGGGCCTAGTTGCCCTTCAATTTTTGGTCACGTAAAAATGGAACTTGAACTTTTAATTTTCGTTCGAATGAGCCCTCCCGCGATATTGTAGGACCACTGGGTCGATACGATCATCCCTGAAAAAAAAAACAATTAAACACGCATCCGTGATCTTTCTTCTTGCAAACTAAATAAAAAACAAGTTTTTTTAACTGAAAGTAAGGAGCGACATTAAAACTTAAAACGAACAGAAATTATTCTGTATGTGAAAGGGGCCGTCCCCTCCTCAACGCCTCGCTCTTTGCACTAAAGTTTTTCATTGTTTAAAAAAAATAGAGTTGTGAGAAAGTCAAACTTTAGCGTAAAGAGCGAGGCGTTGAGGAGGGGACAGCCCCTTTCATATACAGAATAATTTTTGTTAGTTTTAAGTTTTAATGTCACTCCTTACTTTCAGTTAAAAAACTTGTTTTTTTTATATTTAATTTTTGAACGTTTTTGAATAAATGCAGGTTTTGATCTTGGCTCACCGTACATGAATAATTAAAACAAAATTTTCATATTAATTTACTTTTATTTAGTTAAATAGCTTTCTCGAAACTTGTTTAATTTTATTTACGAACGTTTTTATTATAGATAAATATACGTAACTTACGAATTAACTTACGTAACGAACTTCTATATTCATATATTTTTAATACGTATATTAGGGGGTTCGCCCCCTAGTCAATACCTTGCTCTTTAAGTGAAACTTCGAATTTTGTTCCAATTCTTTAAAAATGACAGCTTAATCACAAAGGCGGTTAATTAGAATAAATAGCTCTTATGAAAGTACTAAAAAAAATTTTGGCTTAAAGAGCAAGGTATTGACTAGGGGGTGAACCCAATCATATATGTAATATTTTCTGTTTGTTTAAAGTTTTGATGTTGCTGCTGTTGCAGTTGAAAAACTTGTTTTTTTTTTTATTTAATTTCTGATCTTTTTTTTAATAATGCTGGGAAGTCCGGCGTCCTCTTCATAGAAATGTCCCTTACCCCAAAGTTTTATCCTCAATTTATTAAATTCAGACCAGAAAGCCACCCTCTAGGTAAGAAAGGTGGCGGAATTCTGTTCTTTGTCCGTAATGATTTATACCCAAGTGAAATCCCAATTCCGTGTCTTACTCCCTTTGTTGAAGTTATGTGGGTGTGTGTTCGACCTAAAGTCTTGCCGCGTCCTTTTAATTTAATCGTCTTTTGTTGTTTTTATTACTCCCCTAATCAGAGATCCGCTGACAAAATAAATTTTTATCGAAAAATGACATGCAAGTGCCGACTTTGTACCATCAAAATACCCAAATGCAGGAATTTTCCTGATGGGTGACGCAAACGATATAAGACTTGATTCTACATGTAACACTTTTAATTTAAAACAGGTCGTTAATGTCCCTACTACAAAAGGCAATACTACTCTTGATTTAATTTGCACTAATCTTTCGAAGTTTTACAAACCCGTCACCACTCTGCCCCCTCTAGGGGGTAGTTACCACTTTATCCTTTTCCTACCTCCGCTGGCTAATGTTAAACAGTCGTTTTCTTTAACTGAAACCGCTTATAGACCTCTCACTGACTCAGGACTTTTCAATTTTGACTCCTGGATTACTACTGAAAATCGGTCCACTGTGTATCAAACAAATGACGTTGACTACATGGCTTTGTCCCTCCAAAATTTATTAAGGAGTAATTATGAATTCCGCTTCCCTGAGAAAAAATTTAAAACGTGTTCTACATATAAGCCTTATGTTACTGAGTCTTTTAAAAAACTTATAAGAAAAAAAATCGATTTTTTCAAAGCAGGTCGTATTACTGAGGGTAATAGTCTAATGAAGTTCCTAAAGAAAAAATTAAGAAAATCAGCTTCTAATTATTATAATAATAAAGTCAAAGATCTATATTCTAACAAGCCAAAGCAATGGTACAGAAAAATTAAAGAAATATGCGGAAAAAGTCCTTCCAAAATCGATTTTCATCTCCCTGAACCCCCTAATAAGACTGCCAACGATTTGAACTTGTACCTTGCTTTCATCGTGCAAAGTCTCCCCCCTTTCCCTGGCTCAAGTCCAACTATTCCTCCCAATACTTCCTTCCCCTTTATTTCTCCCTCTGATGTTATAAATAAAATTCTTAAGCTTATAAAATCAAGTATTTGTCCCTTGGACATCCCAGTTGACTTAATTAAAGCCTTTTCAGACAAAATTGCCGAGCCTTTATCAAATATTTTCAACCACATCACAAAATTTGGTAAATTCCCAAGTTGCTGGAAACAAGGTTTTATAACACCTGTCCCTAAAAAATGCACCAGTCTGACTTTCACCAATATTCGCCCCATTACACTCACTTCTGTTTTTTCCAAACTTTAAGTAGGTTTCCTCTGTGACTGGCTTAAGGATAAAATTTGTTCGCGTATTGACACCCGGCAGTTTGTTAACTTAAAAAAAACTTCCATCACCCATTAACTTGTCCACTTAATGCATACATCGTAAGTAACCTTGATAAACCAAATGTCTGGCTGAACCTTGTCCTAGTTGATTTCCAAAAAGCTTTTAACCTGGTCGACCACACCATCCTAATTACGACTACTGGTTAACTTTGAACTTGATCCTCTGTTAGTAAATATTGTTATATCGTTTCTTTCAAATAGATCTCAAGTCGTTAAATACAACAATATTTTCTATAACCCCCTCCCTAGATATTGTGAAATTCCTCAAGGAACCTTATTGGGACCATTTTTATTTCTAGTCATGACTAACGATATTGGTAAGGACTTTCCCCAAAGGTGGAAATACGTGGATGACTTGTCAATCCTTGAAGTATGTCACAGGAATATTAAAAGTGATCCCCTTGAAATTCTAACCCACATTTCGGATGAAGCTAAGAACCTAAATATGAAAGTAAATTCCACTAAATCAAATATAATGACGATAAATTTCTTGAAATCTACTCCCGCCTTCCTTGACCCTATCCCCCGAGATATTTCTGTGTCTTCCTTTAAATTACTTGGGGTTACAATTTCCTCTAATTTAAAGTGGGATATCCACGTGAAAGATATTGTCCATAGAGCAAATGCGTCAATGTGTCTCCTTAAGCTCTTGAATAAATTTAACGTCCCCCATCCCATTCTTTAATGATCTTCGTCCACCCGCATCTTGAATATGCTTGTCCAGTTTGGCATCCTGGCATCTCCCGTGATGAATCAGAAAAAGTTGAATCTATTCAAAAAAGAGCCATAAGAATAATTTTTAAAGAATCTTTGGTACCATATTCACTCCTTCTAAAAAAGGCCAAGCTGGAAACTCTTGAGCACAGGAGAGGAACGCTGTGCCTCCCTTTTGCTAAAAATGCAATAATAAACCCTCGCACGGAAAACATTTTCCCCAAAAGACACTCCCCATCCAGACACCGCCTGCCACTTACTATTTCTGAACCCGTCCTTATCTTTTCCCCCATCCGTTGTTTAACCTCCAGATATGAAAAAACCTTTTCCCCCTTCATTACTGATCAAATAAACCACTAGTTTTTTTTTTGTATTTGTGATACCAATGCTTGTGTCCGTATGGTTCTTCTGTTCCCTCCCCTTTTTATATAGTCTCTTTTAAACCTTTTTAACTCTAGTTTTATTTAAATTTTTTTATTTGGTTTTGTTTTAATTTTTTCCTTTTTAAATTTATTAAATTTGACACTTTTTGTTTTTTTGACTAATGAATGGCTTTGCCTTTCTGATATTGTTGTTTTTGGTATTGTTTAGCCAGTTTTTTAGTTGTTGTGCTATTTCTATGTTTTTTTTTATTATATGACCCCGAAATGCGAATTCGGCCCTTCGGGGCTTATGATAGTGATTTGTTTGAAATAAATATCTATCTTATCTATCTTATCTAAAGATCGTCATTGTTGATACCTTCCTTGTACCGATGTTTAAAAGTAGGTCGTTCCTGAATGATAATAAATAAAAAAAAACAAGTTTTTTAAACTGAAAGTAAGGAGCGACATTAAAACTTAAAACGAACAGAAATTATTCCGAATATGAAAGGGACTGTCCCCTCCTCAACGTCTCGCTCTTTACGCTAAAGTTTTTATTGTTTAAAAAAATAAAGTTGTGAGACAGTCTAAGTTAAACCTTAGCGTAAAGAGTGAGGCGTTGAGGAGGGGACAGCCCCGTTCGTATACGGAATAATTTTTGTTCATTTTAAGTTTTAATGTCGCTCCTTAATTTCAGTTTAAAAACTTGTTTTTTTTTATTTAATTTCTGATCGTTTTTTAGTTAATGCAGCTTTTATTTTGGCTCACCCTCATTGAATAAGTAAACAAAATTTGCATAAAAATTTTACTTTTCTTTTGCTAAATGGCTGTCTCTAAATTTGGTTCTGACGTAACTTGCAAATTATCTTACGTAACGAACATCTATATTCATATGTTTTTCTACTGGGAAAAAATACAAAATTGTAGATTTTTGTAGATATGAACTTGAAATCTCTGTACCAAAGTTTCCTGATAAGCTGAATCTGACGGTGTGCTTTCATTAAAATTCTTTCAGTGGTATGGGTTTGTTCCTCCCTCTTTAAAAAATCAGGTAAATTTTCTCAGGCCCGTAGCCTTTGATGAGTAATACTAAACTTAATAAAATTTATATATTTAGAATCAGCATTATAAGCCCATTCTTTTGATATATTTATTGACATCAAAATTCTGTTTTTAAAAGTTTCGATTACTATTGAGACGTATCGCTTTTTTTTTATTGTTTTTTTATTACGTATATGTTATTACGTATATGAGGGGGCTCTCCCCTGAGTCAATACCACGTTCTTTACGTTAAAAGTTAAAAAAAAATTCAATTCACAAACCCCTGAATCACAAAGGCCGTTTAAATAGAATAGATAGCTCTTTTGAAAGCACAAAAAAAACTGTAGCGTAAAGAGAAAGGTATTGACTTGGGGGAGACCCCCTTCATATACGTAATAATTTCTGTTCGTTTTAAGTTCTAATGTTGCTTCTTACTTTCAGTTGAAAAAACTTGTTTTTTTATTTTTATTTTTGATCGTTTTTTAAATAATGCTTGGAAATCTGGCACCCCCTTCATAGAAATGTCCCTTACCCCAATAAAATATCCTCCACGGAAAGATTCTCCCGAGTAAACCCCTTCTCCAGCCCCCCCCCCACCAGAAAAGAATCCTTCCTGTAAATGTCTGTATACTTCCCAATAACCAATACAATATGTAAGCAATGGGCAAAGTTCATAACTTGCAGCCCTTCCCCTAGGAACTGTGGGAGATTAAGTCATCCTAAAAGACATATTTATTAGATTTTCGATTATGCTGAACAAAATGGCTATCTCAAAATTTTAATTGGATTACTTTGAGAAAAAAATGAGCGTGGGAGGGGGCCTAGTTGCCCTCCATTTTTTTGGTCACTTAAAAAGGGCACTAGGACTTTTAATTTCCGTTACAATGAGCCCTCATACGATGTTCTAGGACCACTGGGTCAATACGATTACCCCTGGGGAAAAGAAAAAAAAAACAAAAAAAAAACAAATAAACACGCATCCGTGATCTTTCTTCTTGCAAAAAATGAAAAATTCCACATTTTTGTAGATAGGAGCTTGAAACCTCCACAGTAGGGTTCTCTGATATGCAGAATATGATGGTGTGATTTTCATTAAGGTTCTATAACTTTTAGGGGGTCTTACCCCCTTTTTTCGAAAATCAGCCAAATTTTCTCAGGCGCGTAACTTTTGATGGGTAGGATTAAACTTGAAGAAACTTATATATTTGAAATCAGAATTAAAATCTGATTCTTTTGATGTATCTATTTGCATTAAAATACTGTTTTCTAGAGTTCCGGTTACCATTGAGGCGGGTCGCTCCTTACTTACAGTTCGTTACCACGAACTGTTTGACATGACAGAAACGATAAAAAATTGCTAGATTTATTCAAACAGCTCAGGCAGTTGAAATCGTGATTTGAATGTAAAGCCTCCCATATCAAAGAAGTCTAGCACTTCAGCCTTTCTCTTGAATTTCTTTTAAAAATTAGACCTGCGCAGTTTATGCATACAAAGTGAGCAAAAAAGGCAAAAAGGCAAGAAATTCGCTGAAACAAAAATAGATGCGCGAGGTCACAATAGTATGGTATGGACGGATGTATCTATGTATCTTCCCTATCTTGGCTGTTGGAAACCAACAGCTTTCTTGGCTTCATTTTTTGCATTCTCGATGACATTTCTTGGAATTATTGGTGATAGTTCCTGCAATATTGACTCCAATTTTGGGCCCAAATTTTTGGCATCGACCAAGTACCTCTGGGTGTCTTATTTAAAAAAAATAAACCTTTGCAATAAAGCTGTCTTTCTTGGCTCCGAATATTGGGGTCGTAAGTCCACACCAATTTTGGGCCCAAATTTTTGGTATCGACCAAGTACCTCCGAGTGTCTCATTTTAAAAAATAAATCTTTGCAACAAAGCTGTCTTTCTTGGCTCCGAATATTGGGGTCTTAAGCCCACAGAAAAAATTTGGCTGACAAAAGAAGCAGTCTTGACCACATTTTATACCACAAATGTCTCCCTGACATTTTCTCCATTCTTGGCTCCTTTTTCTTCAATTTTAACCCAAAAGTGGTGATATACACATATATTATCAAAGCATTATGTGATAAAAACAAACGAGTCCAAAAATGTATACTGCTTTCATGAAAAACTAAGTTAAACTTCAGCGTAGAGAGGGGAGCTGGGTGAAGCATACCCCCCCTCTCATATTAAATTTTGTTTTTGTTTTTTTCCACGTTTTGATGTTGCTTTTGACTTTCACATTTAACAATGTTTTATTAGTTAAATAACAAGAAGATCAGAGAATTTTTTATTATTTTGTAAGTCAAGTAATTTAAGGAACAATCAAACAGTTCGTGGTAACGATCTGTAAGTAAGGAGCGACCCGGCTCAATAGTAGCCGAAATTCTAAAAACAAAATTTTGATACCAATAGATGCATCAAAAGAATAAGATTTTTATCCTGATTTCAAATATATAATTTTCAAGTTTAGTCCTACCCAACAAAAGTTACGCGCCGGAGAAAATTTGCCTTATTTTCGAAAAAAGAGGAAAATACCCTCTACAAGTCATAGAACCTTAATGAAAACCACACCATCAGATTCAGCGTATCAGAGAACCCTACTGTAGTAGTTTCAAGCTCCTAGCTTCAAAAATGTGAATTTTGTATTTTCAAACAGTTCGTGGTAACGTCCCCTCCTAAACGCCTCGCTCTTTACGCTAAAGTTTGACTTTCTCACAACTCTATCTTTTTTTAAACAATGAAAAACTTTAGCGTAAAGAGCGAGGCGTTGAGAAGGGGACAGCCCCTTTCATATACAGAATAATTTCTGTTCGTTTTAAGTTTTAATGTCGCTCCTTACTTTCGGTTAAAAAAACTTGTTTTTTTTTATTTAATTGTCCAATAGAAACGTTATATGCCCGTAAAATTACAAATGTGACATTTTTGGAACAAAACCGGTGAGATTAATTTCTTCTTCTAATCAAAATTTTGAGGAGTAAAGTTCTCTATATACTTAGATAAGGGTTAAGGTCAAGCTCTCTATAAATTGAAAGCCATAACACATATTCTAACTTTAGATTAATGTTTGTAGTGTGTGCACATGTACATTGGTGGGTTGGGGGGGGGGTCTAGAACTGAGGTACTTTGAAATCTTATAATTGTGTAAGTTTTCCGTACGGTAGTTTATTAGGATCACCGCAAAATTCAGTATGTTTTCTATTTTGATAAATGTAGCCCTCTCACCCGAAAAACAAAGTTTGTTGAGCATAGAATCTTTTTGGAGGTATTTAAAGAAATCTGCAGCATGAAAAAAAGTAATTTCTCTGTCTCATGTACGCAAATTTACATGGTTTCTTAGATGGTTGGCGTTTACCCCCCCCCCCCGGAAATTACCCCCTCGGAACATGCCCCCGGAAAATACTCCTGCAGTGGAAAACACCCCCTCGGAAAGTATCCCCCGCAGAAAATGCCCCCGGTAAATACCCCTCTCCCCTGGAAAATAAGGTTTTCCAAATTTGAGAATTTTATTTCAGTTTTATTTTTTTAATTTTCTTAGGGAGAAGGAATTTTGGTACTTGTGTATAATGTGCCGCTCACTCAAGTTTACGCTGTGTAAAATTCGAGAACACGCCGGTTTTTTTTGTTAGTTTCTTCTTTACTTTAGAAATAAATTTGGGCTATAGATTTGCACATTAGGGGAGGGGGGGGGTAAATATAGGGTCTGCATGCAAAATATGTTTAATACAATTATTATGCATATTAGATAGATAGATAAGTGTATTTTAAAGCCAAATATAGGGCCATGAACACAGTAAAACAACATAAATGAAAGGCAAAAAATAACAAAAACTTTGATCAGCGATCATCATTAAAAACCCTTAAATGAAACACTACATTAACCTAATAATATTACTTAATACTTGGAAAAACGGTCATTGAAAAAAAAAACACTCAACACTTGTAAAAAACACTTAACAAATGAAACATTACATTTACTTTATGCTGGGATTATTTTTTTCTTTTATAGTTAACAAAATTTCCAGATACCTCGCTATTCTTCTGTAATTTTTTAGTGGCCATATACCTAGAAAGAATTGTTTTCTGACTTCAAACTGTCCAAATTACCAGGGTGATATTTCCCGGGGGTATTTTCCGAGGGGGGTATTTCCCGCGGGGGGTATTTTCCGGGGGGTATTTTCCGTGGAGGTATTTTTCACGGGGGATATTTTCCGAGGAGGGATTTTCCAGGGGGTATTCCTTGCGGGGGTATTTTCCGGGGGAGGAGGCAATCACCGGGGGGGGGGGGGTAAACGCTTATAACCGGTTCCTTAGTGTGTTTTAGCTTGAAATTCTCGTAACCTCCCTGTTGAAAGATATGACTCAACATATATAAATAAAAACAAATTAAGAAAGGGATTAAGTGTGATATTTTTCGATTTTTCTTGCTGGTAATCTCGGCTATTTTTCTTGAAGTTTTAGCTACATTTAGTTCATTTATAGTGACATTTCATGGAATTCTCTATGATGTTTCCGTCATTTTTAGCTTTTCGTAATTCTCAGTACAGCCTATATTTTCTACCGGAGATATCAGCAGCTTTTCTTGCAATTTTGGCTCCAATTTGCGTAGTCTCTGAAACCAGACTTTTGGCTTCAGCAACAATTCAGTATTTCTAGGTGACCTTTTTTAAAAGAAAATCTTGAATCCAAATAGGCAAGTCTTTTGTGCTATTAAATAAAAAACAAGTTTTTTTAACTGAAAGTAATGATTGACATTAAAACTTAAAACGAAGTGCAATTATTTCATATATGAAAGGGGCTGCCCCATCCCCAACGCCTCACTCTTTACGATAAAGTTTTTATTGTTTTAAAAAGTAGAGTGGTGAAAAAGGGTCAAACGTTAGCGTAAAGAGCGAGGCGTTGAGAAGGGGACAGCCCTTTTAATATAAGGAATAATTGTCTTTCGTTTCAAGTTTTAATGTCACTCCTTACTTTCAGTTAAAAAAACTTGTTTTTTTTATTTAATTTCTGAACGTTTTTCAACTAATGCAGGTTTGATTTTGGCTCGCCGTGCATCAACAATTAAAACACAATTTGCATATTAATTTTGGCAGATTTATTCTGGATACGAAGCGTCGCCCCTCCTAAATAGCTTGCTCTTTACGCTAAAGCTGTTAGCACTTTCAAAAAAGCTCCCTATTCTAACTAAATGGCCCTTGTGTTGTTATGTTAGTAAACAGTCAAATTTTAGCGTAAAGAGTAAGGTATTGAGGAGGGGGCAACCGTTCATATATGTCATAATTTCCGTTTGTTTTTCAAACAATGCCGGTAAATCTGGCTCACCCTCTATGAAATATACTCCTCCGCCTCATGGAAAACTCCTCTGTGGAAATTTCATAGTGCACCCCCCGTCAAATTGGATCGGGACAGTTCCTTCCTCGCTGAGAATCCCCCCCCCCTCTCTGTAAAATTGCTTGTGGACGATTCACCCTGAAAAGTTCTCCTTAGCATTTTTTCATTGGAATAAGACTTTAATCTCTAGTCGGTTTCTCGATCCTTCCAGAAATGCCCCCTTCGATGGAAATTATTTCCCAGTAAGCATAAAAGCCCCCTGATAACTCCCCCGGAACATCTTCATATAAAAAATTTGGCAAAGAGAATGTAAAACAATTAAAAAGAATTTCGTATAGTAATTCTGTCAAAACCCCCCAGTGTAACATTTCCCCTAGAATATTCACTACCCAGAAATTTTTCTCCCCAAGGAAGATTTTCCTCTTAGAAATCCATCCCGAGCACAGTCCCCCCCCTCCCAAAACGGCTGTATAATTCCCAATAACAATTACTATATGTAAACAACGGGCAAAGTTCACCACTTGTAGCCCTTCTCCCGGGGACTGTGGTGGGTCATTTTACACCTAAAGACATAGTTACTAGATTTTCAAACTATGCTGAACAAAATGGCTATCTCAAAATTTTGATCCGGTGACTTTGGGAAAAAAATGAGCGTGGGAGGAGGCCTGGTTGCCCACCATTTTTTTGGTCACTTAAAAAGGGCACTAGAATTTTTGATATCCGTTCGAATGAGTCCTCTAGCGATATTCTAGGACGACTGGGTCGATACGATCACCCCTGGAAAAGAAAACAAAAAAAAACTGATCAAAGCAACTACGTTATCACACGTACGATAACGTGGTAACGAACTGTAAGTAAGGAGCGATCCGGCTCAATGGTAACCGAAACTCTAGGAAACGGGTTTTTGATAACAATAGATACATCAAAAGAATCAGATTTAAATGCTGAATTCAAATATATAATTTTCATCAAGTTTAGTTCTACCCATCAAAAGTTACGCGCCTGAGAAAATTTGGCTGATTTTCGAAAAAAGGGAGAAAGACCCCCTAAAAATTATAGAACCTTGATGAAAATCACACAGTCATATCCAAAGTATCAGAAAACCCTACTGTAGAGATTTCAAGCTCCTATCTACAAAAATTTGGAATTTTACATTTTTTGCCAGAAGAAAGATCACGGATGCGTGTTGATTTTTTTTTTTTTTTTGTTTTTTTTTCTTTTTCCCAGGGGTGATCGTATAGACCCAGTGGTCCTAGAATATTGTGGTAGGGCACATTGGAATGGAAATTAAAAGTTCTAGTGCTTTTTTTAAGTGACCCAAAAAAATGGAGGGCAACTAGGCCCCCTCCCACGCTCATTTTTTCCCAAAGTCACCAGATCAAAATTTTGAGATAGCCATTTTGTTCAGCATGGTCGAAAATATGATAAAAATGTCTTTTAGGATGACTTATTCCCCCAAAGTCCCCGGGGGAGGGTTGAAAGTTATGAACTTTACTCAATGTTAACATATAGTATTGGTTATGGGGAAGTATACAGACGTTTTCAGGGGGGATTTTTTCTGGTAGGTGGGGGGCGAGCTGGGTCGGGGGTTATATGGGAGGATCTTTCCACGAAGGAAGTTTTCAAGGGAGGAGGGACATTGCTATGAAGGGGGCGCCGGATTTCCCAGCATTATTAAAGAAAGAGATTAGAAATTAAATTAAAAAAAACAAGATTTTCAACTGATTTCAACTGATTGTGATTAAGGAGCCATTTTAAAGAATTGGAAAAAATTCGATCTTTAGCTGAAGGAGCAAGGTATTGACAAAGGGGCCAACCCCCTAATATACGTATTAAAAATTTATGAATATAGAAGTTCGTTACGTAAGTTAATTCGTAAGTTACGTATATTTATTACTTATAAAAACGTTCGCAGATAAAATTAATCAAGTTTTGAGAAAGCCTTTTAACACAAAGAAAGTAAAATTAATATGTAAATTTTGTTTTAATTATTCATAGACGGTGAGTCAAAATCAAAACCTGCATTAATTCAAAAACGTTCAAAAATTAAATAAAAAAACAAGTTTTTTTTTAACTGAAAGTAAGGAACAACGTTAAAACTTAAAACGAACAGAAATTATTGCGTATATGAAGGGGGTTGTCCCCTCCACAACACCTAGCTCTTTACGCTAAAGTTTGACTTTCTCACAACTCTATTTTTTTAAACATTAAAAATCTTTAGCGTAAAGAGCGAGGCGTTGAGGAGGGGACAGCTCCCTTCATATACGGAATAATTTCTGTTCGTTTTAAGTTTTAACGTCGTTCCTTACTTTCAGTTAAAAAAAATTATTTTTTTTATTTAATTAAGTAAAAATCAAAACTAAATGTTAAACCTAAAATGGCTACAATAATGGAAAAGCCAATTCGTTTTTGAAGTTTCAAATATTTCATGACCATTCCATGCTTTAATTTCTAGTCTTTTAAATTTTAATTTCTACGAGTGGCAGGATTTTTTTTTCCTTCTTAGTGTATTTAGAGATAAAAAAAAATTCCAGTTTTGTTTTGATATTTTCATTCAAATTGATTTTAATAGGCGACTAAGTTCCTCGGTGACACCGTAGTGGCAAGTGGGTTTATGATAGAATGGATTTATTGGAGTTGTGTAAACACGCATGATTTGGGATTTATGGCACTAATTTTTTTTTAATTAGCTTAGGTGGTGGCTATAACAGATGGTCTCCTTAGAAAGGTAATCAACATGTTTGTCTCGTTTGAGATGAAGCGAAAATTAAAGTTATTTTAGATAGCCTACAGTAAATATAAACGTTACTATAAAATGTTTTCGATATTGAGATTTATCCTCCATCCACATCACATCAGTTTGTTCAATCTGTTTTCCAATGTCACAATTGGTGCGTTAGAAATTTGGAGAATCCTGATATTAAATAATTTCTGAGACCACACTGGCTAATCATGACAAACGAAAAAAAACCGTAAAGAAAAGAGAAATGAGGATAATAACAGCCAGTAAAAATGTAGATTGCATTGTGAAAATTTCGTAAGAAGACCCTCTCCAAGCAACGGTGAAAGGGTAACTAAAAAAAAACAAAAAACAATACTGAGTGGTAATTCAAAACTTTAACATTATTACAAAATATGATTCAACAATGGCAATTCAAAACATTGTTGCCCCCGTTAAAGGTCTCATGATAGTTTTCAGGGAGGCAGTTGAAATAAAAAATACATTCAACAAAGGGTAGCCTTCAGTAGAGACACTGGAGAAACCTATCTAGGCCCCATTTACAATGAACTTATTAATTCTAATCGCTTTTATATCAATCAAGAAAATCATATTTTGCAACCTAATAGAATCTGTGGTAATATCTTACCTGGTAAGTGAGTGGCTTTTAAAAATGCTCTACATAAATTGAAAGATTCAGTTGCCCTTCAGACTGCATTTTTTATTCAGTTACCGTTGCTTGGAGAGGGTCTTCTTATTTTAGTTTTTGTGTTTGTTTTAAGGTTGGGTTTTTATATTATCTTATTTTTATCCGTATTCTTTTATTATTCTCCACTGAAGACGGTCAATCGGAGGTCTTGACCGAAATATTTGTAATGTAATCTAAGTTTTTCACTGACAGTTATTATCCTTCTCTTCTTCTTCTCTTCTTCTTTTAGTTTTTTTCGTTTTAATCCTAATCTTGAAAAATGTTTTGTTTATCATTTACTGTTCACAAAGTCACCTGAGACAGACAATACGAAGCTGTGGCAGTTTCTTGACTATATTTACCTTTACGTTAGTCATTTCTGAAAACTGAATTGAAAATAAAGTATTTTGCGGCCATCAAGACATGGCTTATAACAGAAGGCCTTATAACACGCAGATTTGACACACAGTCACCAGAGTTACCAGGCGGGTGAAAAAAGAGCAAATCAAACAGTTTGTGGTAACGAACTGTAAGTAAGGAGCGATCCGGCTCAGTGGTAACCGAAACTCTAGACAAGACAAGACAAGATCTTTTATTGACAAAAACACATAACAAATAAATTTCTTAACTGGCCGACGGAGAGCAGGGCTCGATGTGTCGGCCATAAACAAATATAAGAAAATGCAGAAATAACAAATACAGGATAAAAAAAAACATACAAGGTAAGGAGATAACAGAGGTGGTCACCCCAGCACGAGAACACCGCAACACAATTCATAATAAAATCAATTATTCATCAATCCCAACATCCAGACAAAGAACCATTTTTGAAATATGTTTTTTCAAAGAAGATTCTTGAAACTTGGGAACACTTCTACTAAATTAAGTTTATTTACAATATGAGGATATGGTATCTTATTGAGAATATAGCTCTTTCTGATTTAATTAGAGGAGGGCGATACTTCTTGGAGCGGACGGGGTGGGCAGGAGAAATGGGAGTCTCAATTATACCCAAATCATGGAAATAATTTGTTGAAGATTGAATATCATAATACCAAATTGCTCTATGTCTAAAAACCGGAATTTTGATGTCAATAGATACATCAATAGAATCAGATTTTTATGCTGATTTCAAATATATAAGTTTCATTAGTCTAACCCATCAAAAGTGACACGCCTGAGATAAAGTTAGTAGCTTCGCTCTTTACGATAAAGTTTGACTTTGTCGCACAACTTAATTTTTAAAACAACAAAAACTTTAGCATAAAAGAGCGAGGCATTGAGGAGGGGATAGCCCCTTTCATATGCGGAATAATTTCTGTTCGTTTTAGGTTTGAATGTCGCTCCTTACTTTCAGTTAAAAAACTTGTTTTTTTTTATTTATTCACTCACAGAAGCAGTTGGAAATGTAATTTTTCGATAACGATTTATATTTTACGGCATCTTGGATGTATTATTATTATTATTTTTTAATTAACCCAAGACAAATTTTATAGTTTTTCTTCTCTCCTGTATGGGTTGTGTAACATACCGTTTTTTGGATTGCCACCGCTGACGCTACCTATAAGAAATCATATCTTTTGTACATAATTTTACCTCCAGAAGCTAACACTTAAATATATTTACCTGGAGTTTTATTGAACCAGTAAGCCATTTCTAGGTCTCAGCAGTGTTGCCAGATTGGGCTAGTTTCCGCCAATTGGGCTAGTAAAATTTCATTTTTGCGGGTAAGATTCCCAAAAACCCGCAACGCGGGTTTTTGGGCTAAAAAACCTTTCATTTTGCTATTTTTGGGCTATATTTACAAAACATGTTTTTTAATTTCGAAATCGACCGAGACACGATGCAAAAGCCAGCGGTCATCATGTCATGTCTGTAGTTGTCATGTAGATTGTCTGTGGCGGAACTGCCGAGCTCCAACGCTCCAACAACTTTCAAAGAAGAACGGAAAGAAAAGACCAGTGAGTAGTGTGTGACTCAGTCTCTAGCCAAGAAAGTGATAAATCTTGGAACAAGGGGAGAGGTAGAAAAACTTTTTTTTTCCTTTATTGATAGGTAAATTGTACTGACCTGCTGTCCGAGTTGCTGTGTCTGTTATGAGCCAAGATTCTGAAGTAACTTAGCTTAGATAAGATAACCATAGTTAAAACATTAGATAACCATTAGATAAACCATAGATAACCATTCTCCAAAGAGAGTACTCAAACGTAACCTCTGCCATTGTCCAGCCCGTCTGACACCAGTAGGGGCCACTAAATTTTGTTGGTACAGGAAGAGGACAGGGTAAATTTGGAATATAGGACCATAATGAGATAGCTAGGAAATAAACATACCATTTGATTCAGAATTCAATCCTCTATCCGAATATAACAATAAATTCCGGCGGAAATTGATTCTAGAAATTTTGAAAATTCTGGAATTTCCAGATTCTGGGATTGGAAAAACCTAGTTTCGGTTTAGTTTTCGGCTCACTCGGTATTCGAGGTCTAGGCCACCCCACCTACAACCCCATGGCCCGCCCCCGAATCCCTTCGTATCCCCGAAAAGCTTGATTTGTAGACTCTAAGGGCTGAGTTTCCGCCGGAAATGATTGCTATATTTGGACACAGCCTTGACTTTTGAGTCGAATGGTATGTTTATTTTTTAGCTATCTCATTATGGTCCTATATTCCAAATTAACCGAGGACAGATACCGTGAATCTTATTTGCACTATATCGTCCCAAGGCTGGACCAGAAGTGTAAAATTTTTACACAGCTGAAAATATCTGGTCTGCTTTACCTGCTGTGTGAAAATTATTAATTTCTGGTCAAGCATGAAGGAGATATGGAGCAGATAAGATTCACGGTATCTCTCTTCTTCCTATACCATACTATATTGTACACACAGAAGGACATGTTTATCTGGACTGTGAGCAGAGCATCGTTCGACTGAAAACCATATAGGCTACCTGACCTTAGTTTTTCAGCATTTGCTTAGAGAAGGAACCAGAAAATATTCAGAGTAAATCAGTAAACAGAGGAAAGGCTCAGCTAGACACTAATGTACCAGTATTGAGTTTCTACAGAATTTTTTAAGATTCATAATAGCAAAATGGACATTGCAAAACTTGTGTTTTGATGGTTGCTTGTTGCTTTTATGTTACCTTACTTCTGCTTAACTCCAGCATCTGGTAAAATAGGAAAAGAGGTTTTAAAGATAAATTAAAGTTTTTTTGTTGATTGCTTCAGTTTGGATTCCTCAATTTCCTTCCCTTTAAATGAGCCGAACAGCTCTTAGCTTGAAATACTTGATGGTTATGGTTACACGAAAGTGGCATAGGGTAAAGGAGCTGGTAGTCGGCCAGGTCAGAGTAGTCGGAAATTCAAACAAATAACATTTTATTAAAAATTTGTCAAACCACATCTTGAGTTGTTTTTTTTTTATGCCAGAATATAAGCAGTGTTTCTGGCCATCAAGGAAAAAAAAAATACAAAATATATATTATAAAAATATTTATTTATAATTTTTTTTATGTTTGTCTGTCTGGATACTATGCCGTGGCCGTATACCAGCTCCGTTACCCTAATGGCTATACAAAAACTATATAATTCCTCTTTCTGGCTTACTAAAAATCAGAGTGAAATGGTTAATGGTTATAAAGAACCCTCATACTAAAAATGGGTGACAATTTGTTTATTTTGGTGTAATTGCCAATTTTTTAATAATAATTGCCAACTTGCTAGCTGGTTAGATTGACAATGATGTTGATGGGGTATGTTTTGGATTATCAGACAATATGCCAAATTAAATTATACTTCATGTAAAACTATAACTGTCAGAAGCTTAATATTCTTGAGTGCATGGGACAATCAGAAAAATTCAGTTGATGCAAATCCCCAGTTAGCTTGATGTGCTTGCTAATTAATAATTTCAGGACTTTCTAGCCAAAACTAAGCTTTAAATGAAAGGGTAAAACCTATTCCTGTTTCATTTAAGACTTTTCTGCAGCAGATAGACACAAAAAAGTTGTTCATGCTTTTCCAGCAGTTTGCTTTAGATGGTTAGAACAAGCAGGTGGTTAAAACATCCCTTTTTTCAGATTGTCGCCATGGGAAAATGGGCGAAGTATGCCAAAACATATAATGAAAGGTGGGAGAATGAATTTCCTTGGGTCAAGCAATGCCCAACTGATGAGTCAAAAGCATACTGTACGGCGTGCAGAAAAGAAATTAGGGCTCATCATAATGACCTGTCAGTGCATGCTAGCTCTCAAAAACATAAACTGAAGTCAATGCAACAGGTCCCGTCAAAAGGTTGCAAGACACTTGATGGCCATGTGACAGTTTTAAGTGACAAAGTGAAGAAACACGAGCTTGCCATTGCCTGTCACATTGCTTGCCACTCATCTGTTAGAACGGTAGACCACCTAGGAGAACTGATTAATGTCATTATATCTTCAACTGCTACTTCTGCTGCCAAACCAACAGATCGACTTAGACTACCTCGTACGAAATGCAGTGCTTTGATTGTGCATGTGATTGCACCTAGTCTACTAGAAGAAATAGTGCAAGATTGTAATAACAAGTATTCTTTGATATTGGATGAGTCTACAGATGTTGGAACGCACAAATACATGGCTGTATGTATTAGATTCTTTTGCAATAGAAGGAAGAAAATAGTGACACGTTTCCTAGGACTTGTCGAGATTCAAAGTGCTACAGCTGAGAACCTTTATAATTGACTGAAGGACTTCATTGAAAACAAAATTAAATTGAAGCTGGAGAATATTACAGGACTAGGAACTGATGGTGCCAGTAATATGGTTGGACAGAACTGCTCTTTGTTTACTAAACTAAGGGAGCATAATCCTGATCTAGTTTTGATCAAATGCATTTGCCATTCGTTGCACTTGTGCATGTCAGCAGCAGCTAAAGTTTTGCCAACAAACATAGAGTTTTTGCTAAGAGAGACTTATAACTGGTTCAGCAATAGCCCTCTCAGACGGGAGGCTTATCGTCAAATATACTCCTTGATCAATAGTACGGGAAAAGAGCCAAAGAAGATTTTGCAGCTCAGTGGCACTCGTTGGCTCGCCAGAGAGGCTGCCATTGATATGATTCTTGAGCAGTGGCTTGAGTTGAAGACTCACTTCAAAAGGGCAGCGCAGACTGAGCAATGTTTTACTGCGAACACGCTTTCGATGATGTACGAGGATGATGTGAACTATTTCTTTTTGACATTTCTGCTTCCTATTACAAAAGAATTCACCAGAATGAGCCTCTTATTTCAGCAGTCTTCTGTCGACCCAGCCAAGTTGTTCAAAGATTTTGAATCATTTGTTTCTACATTATTCCGTCGTGTCGTGAGAGGGGCCGAAAAACTGACTACCGCTCAGTTGCTAGAAATAGAAATGATAGAAGAAAACTTTTTAGATGTTACACTTGCTGATCTTGGAACCAATTTCCGTCGAATGTTGATAAACTCGAAAGTTCCAGATGGACAAAAGAGTGAACTTAGAAAAAGATGCTATGACTTTCTGAAGAAATTGTGTGAAGAGGTGAAGAAAAGAGTCCCTTCACACATGAAATTGCTTTCAACTGTGGTTTTGTTATCACCAGAGCACTGTCTGAGTCAGACTCGTTGCAGTTTTGATAACCTACCTTTGTCTCTTCTTGTGCCAGTGCCAGATAAAAACTTGCGGAAAGTGGAACTAATAGAAGATCAGTGGAGAAGACTGCTGTCTATCGACTGGACACTGGTGGTTGAGAAAAGTGAATCTCTCAATTCTGAACAATTTTGGGTCGCTGTGTACAATTACACAAATGCAGGGGGAGAATATTGTTTTAGAGAACTCGCCGCCTCTGTACTCAATATTTTGGCACTACCAGTGTCGAACGCGTTTGTTGAACGGGTTTTTAGTATAATGAACTGCGTTAAGACAAAAGTTAGGAATAGAATGGGCCTGAAGCTGCTTTCGGCGATATTATTGATTAGAGGGTGCCTTCATGGGGATGAAAAATGTTGTCAAAATTTCATCCCTTCGAAAGCAATGTTTCAAAGGTTCGACAGCTCTATGTATAAGTGCGAAAAAAGTAATGCTGAAACTGAAGATGAAGACATCGCGGTTTTTGAACTGTTAGATGAGTTTTTTGAGGAGTGATAACCCACAGTTGTGTATTTTTTCTGTGGTGCATTTGTTGCTGGATAATATTTTGCTTCTAATTATTTAGACTCAGGGCGTATTTTTCACTATCATCGGACTCGCGTTAATGATTACGGCTGGACTTCCACCAACTGTCTTCAGTGCAAAAGAATAGAGCCTCATGGCTAGAATAGAGCCTCATGTATTGGATTTCCTTGTATTTCTTAAGTTTTAACCCAGATTAACAATAAAACTTTCTGTAATTGTGGTTTCAGTCTGATTTTCTTTGATTCTAGGTTTTAAAATATCGGATAAAGATTGAATGCCTAACAATACATAATAATTAAGTATATACGCTCCATGGATTAAATGGGTTGATAGAGTGAAGTTGAAACTTAAAACGAACAAAGTTATTACCCCTCTACTTGTGACGTCATATATTTACTAGCGCTTTACTGAAAGCAAAAAAAAATGGAAGAAAGGTTGTTCTCTAACTGCTAGAAAAAAACAGCCACTTATTGGTCTGTACCTATTATCGATTATCGCCTCTGAGCCTCTGGAGCATATATATCCGGTAAATTTGCCAGTGATATGATAAAAACTTGGGACAAAATAGTGCAGATGTGAATTTTCTGTTTGTTACTAGGTATTCTTTTAAGCTCACATAACATTGTTTTTCAATGATATCATGGTATGTATAAAATAAACCAAGTGTCTAAAGAATACATTGCCTTTTTGTTTTCAGGGAAGCACTTGTCAATTTTACGACGTCATACGTAGAAGATTTGTTATTTTTGTTCGCTCACAGAGCTCTTTTTTGCTTTTGACCTATCCTTAAGTTTAGGTTATCTGATATGCCAATTGTATCTCTCCTCGTTTTACCCATAACAGTGCTATAATAGGGTTATAATAGCGTTCGCTATTTTTGGGCTACTTTGGGCTATTTTTGGGCTAATGATTGCTCCTCTTTGGGCTATACGTTATGCCAAAAACCTGGCAACACTGGGTCTCAGGCTTTAGGGAGAATATTATTGGGAAGGTACTCTATAGGATTTTCAAATCCTTTTACTGTCTTTAAAGTTATGATAAAAGCCAATCTAGTGCTTTCTTTCATTAGAACTTAAAACTTTTATCATATTAAGAGAGGGCTAAGCAGATTTAAAAGAGCTTTGTCAAAAGTAAGTATTCATGCATGCATCTCGTTTAAATGAATTGTGAGGATTGTTTCCTTTATTTTTTAGTGAGTAATTAATTTTTGCACTACTGAACATTGGGTTGCCTATTATGATGCGGAGGGGGGTGCTCTTCTGCCTTGAGACTGAAAAACAAGAAATAGTTGTCAAAAAGGGTACAAGTTAGCTTTAAATGATAAGTGGTACCCCAGCATCCAAAATAGCTTGACCTTTCCTCCCAGAGAAAGAATAAAATTCAGTTTCTTCTTAAATTACTCCAAAAGATTTTTTAGGCCTTAGAATAATCTATTTTCAAATATATTAGCTTGGAATATTGTTCTGTGGACTTAAGTCTTAGGAAAAATACACTGACTTGCATCAGCATCACATTTTCATTATGTAACGTAAGCTACTTAATGTAAAATGGCCTATGATTGGTCAGTTGAAAATAATCTACCAATTAGAATCAAATTTGCTCTCTTACTGACCTTCATTTAAGGTCGGGTTACCCATTGTAAAATTACTAATTACCCATTGTAAACATGCATTACAGTTATATTTAGATTTCTTTTGAATGGGTGAGACAATTTTCTTAAGGATATCAAACAGTTCGTGGTATGGAACTGTAGGTAAGGAGCGATGCAGCTCAATAGTAACCGAAACTCTAAGAAACAGAGTCTTGATAACAATAGATCCATCAAAAGAATCGACTTTTGATGCTTATTCGCATTAGATTGTCAAAATAGTGTATCTTATAAATGGATTTGTGTATTAAGTTGGAACTCTCAGAGAATACTTAAAAGAAAAATAAGTACAAAGATCTCAATACTTTTTTCCTGTTCTCAATTTGAACCTATCCTATTTTCTAGTAGAAAGAGTATTGAACCTATCAATTTAAATCAACAATAAATCATATTGAGAGACATCAATTTAATGTTCTAATAAGTACAAAATTGTTAAAAAAAACTGGACTTTTTTTGTCTTTGGTGATTACTTCAACAACTTTCTTTTTATTTTGTTTTCTGTTTTGTCAGTAGGACTTCACGAATGTAGGGCTTCATGTTTTAGGTTCACTAGACTAAAAGTGACCACAGGTCATCGAGCCTACTGTAGAATCCTTTCACCTGCTCCAATCCATTTTGCAATAGCCGAACATTTTCTTCATCTTTGACAAAATCAAGCAAACACTGTAGAGACAATTTCTCAACACCTTCAGGATTCATTCCTACACCTAATCGAGGTAAAAAATTGACAAGAAACGTGAAGAATTCGACAGCATTCAATTCCTCATACGGTTGTCTAAGGAATATTTCAACTTGTTGCTGAAGTTTTATAGTCTTGTGTACAATGGACGGCATTAGCTTATTGATATCTGATACAGTCACTGGGACAGAGAGTTTTTCATACCCATCGCACTCAACTCCAAGAGTTTCAGAAAAAGAACCACAAATTTTGTGAATAGTGGCCCATATTGCTTGAAAAAGGCACAAAACTGATACACTTGTTTCGTCTTCTGTTTTATTTTGCATTTTGAATTCATCGTAGTTTTCAATCAATGAAATAGCGTCATCTATTGTAGTTTGAACAAGCTTTAGCTTGCCCTCCACTTTATTTTTAACACTTGCTACTGAAGGTTTTGCGTAGGTAGTAGGGCTTTCTTTGTCCTTGGTGATTTCTTTAACAACTTTCTTTTTCTTTCCTTTTGTGTTTTTAATTCCTTCTGCGGTTGGATCGCCCTCTACTTCATTTTCAACATTTGCTGATGAAGGTTTTGCCTCACTAGGGCTTTCTTTTTCCTTGGGGATTTCTTCAGAATTTTCCCTTTTATCTCCTTCTCCGTTTTTAGTTGCTTCTGCAGTTACTTCTGCAACATTTGCTGACGAAGGTTTCGCACCACTAGGATTTTTTTCGTTCTTGGCGATTTCTTCAACAGGTGATGTTGAGCTGTTACTGGCTATGTCTGTGTCAATCAGAATGGAATTGTCAAATCTAGTATAATGTCTTGAGCATGCCTTCGTTTCAGATTCTCTATATTTTTTAACAGCCCACCAGACTCCTATTGCAGCACAGGAGGCTGGTACTCCAACGGCAAGAACCTTGAATACTGTATTCATTGTAAAGGCTTTATATATGATAACTCTATAAACTTCTCTGTATAACTGATGACCTAACCATAGGAATACCGACATATATAACAGCGATGACGTCATTTATTCACTCCACTAAGGTTCATTTGATGACGTCACTTATAAATATAAATGGCTGCATTCAGGTTGCAACCCTAATGACGTCATATTAAAATCGTATCATAATATGGCAATAACGTTATGTAAAGATCGAAGTGGGCACAATTTATTAATTATTTTTCAAAGGCACTTCGTTTTGAGAAAAAAAAATTTTTTTTTGTTGATTCAGGGATGGTAACTTATTTTTTCGAATGATATTAACGTTAAAGGTTATAGTTTGAAAAATTCTTTTTCAAAGAACTGAACGCCCGTTGTAATTAGCGAGTCAGATTTTATACCAGTTTCCGTCGAGTGATATACATAGTTCAGCACTGCTTTATGCAAAAATTTGCATTCCATCATACAGCCGAGAGAATGTCCGTTTCCAGTTACAAGTTGATATCACAAGAACCAGATACTTAGTAAAATTGAAATATATTCAATTTATTAAGTCTTTGTATAAAAATCTTTGTACTTAATAAATATCTAAGTCCAAAGGGAAATTGCACTCAAATATCAAAACTACCTGTTAGCCAGCAAATGAAAATAATCCGATTCAATTCAATTTTTCAATTCAATTCTGTTTATTACAAAATGATATAACACACAACATTAATCCAAGTGGCTGCCCAAAGAAAGACAGAAAAGCACTTGATACTGGACGACCACATATATAACAAACACTTAACAAGCAAAACTCTCAACAAACAAACAAAAAAAGGAAATAAATAATAATAAATAAACAACTAAATTACGACAAAGCTCTAATCAAAAAAAAAAATTTCATTTTTCTTTTAAACAAACCGAAGTGCTCCTCCGCCCGAATGCTCACTGGAAGAGAATTACAAATCTTAGGACCTATATATCTGACGGATTATGAATGAATTTTCAATAAATGTCCATATCTTGTGTGGAAATCACACAAGTTTAAGCTTGTGTGAAGTGGAATCAAAATAAGGTGTTTATCCAACGAACTCTCAGATAAGACTTTAAAGTAAAAGACTATTACGTATATTAGGGGGGTTGCCCCTCCTCTACACCTAGCTTATTACGCTTAAGTTTGAATTTTGTCCCAATTCTTTAAGAACGACTCCTAATACACAAGGTTCGTTTAGTTAGAACAATAAGAAGTTTTTTTTTCAAGAGTACTAAAAACTTTAGCGCAAAGAGCGTGGCGTCAAGGAGGATCAACCCCCCTAATATAAGTAATAATTTCTGTTCGTTTTAAGTTAAAATATTGTTTCTTGCTTTCAGTTGAAAAAACTTGTTTTTTTTTATTTAATAGTAACAACAAGGGCGTAGCCAAGCCTTTCGAATTACAACGATGAACCAGATTATGCTGATATTAAATCCAATATATGGCAGTGGTCTTAAACAATTTTTAATTTAGATAAATCAGTCTAAATATAGCTATAGTTCTTTAGTTGGTCAATCATTCAGGTAACAGTTAATCGAAAATCCCCGAAATAACTTAC
This sequence comes from Artemia sp. Qi Xiang Cuo, assembly GCF_049724085.1. NCBI lineage: Eukaryota > Metazoa > Arthropoda > Branchiopoda > Anostraca > Artemiidae > Artemia > Artemia sp. Qi Xiang Cuo. Next base: position 62,204,562 of record NC_142798.1, read on the forward strand.
CTTGCATTGTCTGGCTGTACTTTTCGTTCGTCCACATTCCAAACTGGATTTGCCCCTTCTGCAAACTTGTTTGTATTGGGCAATGCCAGGCCAGCTCTGTTTAGCCCTGAATCTTGGGATCCAAACTGTGTTGTCGTTAAAGCTCTCACTTGTCTTTTCAGGCTGAAATCATTAATATAATTTACTATAGGAATGTTATAAAATCTGTTTTAGAATATAACCCGCATTTCAACCTTTCTTGTTTTTAATTATAAAGTCGATCACTCCTTAAGCTTTGATAATTGTTGCATATATCACTCGTTTTTTCTTTTGGAAAAATTTCGAAAGAAAATTCACAAACAAATTTTCAGAAAAGTACTAATTAAGACTTCGAGTACTGAAAGATTAGACGCGTTGGATAATTTATGAGACTCGGCAAGAGAAGTTTGCCAAAGACAGCACTGTTTCAGGTATGTACCAAGGAGGTGGGGCAAAGGGGTGGGACAATTAGAGTGGGGTCTTTTTAGCCCATAGATCAGAGAAGCCATTTCAAAGAGTACCTCAACTTAGCAATAAAAGCTATAATAATTTTTTCTCGTATAATTGTATTATTTTCGTTTCAGGTTTTTTATGACTTCTTTTCTTCATCCAATGAACAATTTATGATACAAATGAAAAAGAGAAAAGTAGAAAATAAAAACTATTTTTAAATCCCATGTGTCCTTTGCATAATAAAAACCCTGTCCCCCCCAAAAAGACAAAAAAAACAATTAGTCCGTCATGGATTAATACAGATTGCCTTTAAGGAGTTTGCAAATCAGTTTGTAAGTCTAAGGTTCTCACTAACATCGGACCATCAGTACCTGGATTGTAGCTCCTTTTAATATAAACTTATCGTAGTGCCTTGCCAATGTCAAGAACCAAATGTACCTAAAGTCATGGTAGCCGCTTGCTAACTCCGATACTCTTATGAAACAAACTGATAGAAAATAGATGGCACCATAATGTACACCCTATTTTTAAGGTAAAGCAGTCATCAATACTTTCTAGTAAAAATAAATGTTTGACCCTTATGACTCTACATGTGGCTCCCAGTTCGGGGGAGGAGGTGGAGGTAATACACAATGTTGATTTGTCCCCCATTTTATTCGATATATGCTCTATTGATTTTCGTTGTCATAGTACGACAGCTTTAGAAAACATACAGGTCTTAGTGGTACCCTGTAAAGCTATTTTTAGCTGGTTGCTAAATACAAGGGGAGATTTTCCACCATATTATGCATCAGAAGTATGCAAGAGCCCCTAGCTTTAGTTTTAAGAATACTTTTTACCGACATAGCAGGATCGCTTTAGTATCTTGATAAATTAAAAAAACTTTTTCCACAAAATAAGTTTTTCAAAAAAAAGTAAAGAACTAAATTAAACCAAAAATGAGAAAAAATAAAATCAAATAATCTACCAAGCGTGAAACTACCACAAATCAGCATCGATAAATTAATGAAAGCCAAAACGAACAGATATCACAATTAATAACCGAGTCAAACTCTAAGCGAGCAGAAATTAACACGAGTCGGGCTCAAAACCCCTATGCCTTCCCAAGGCCAGAACACAATTTGCACTTTACTAAAAAGTAAATGTTTTTACTTTTATAATTTTAATCCATCAAATAATATTAATGTTTTGATTACTAAATATCAGTATATGTATGTTAAACTGACAATGCACATTCATTTGTTTTTTTTTTCAGTAAAGTGCAAATTATGTTCTGGCCTTGGGAAGGCATAGAGGTTTTGAGCCCTACTCATGTTAATTTCTGCTCGTTTTGAGTTTGACTTTGGTTATTTATTGTAATTTCTGTTTGTTTTGGGTTTCATTTATTTATCGATGCTGATTTGTGGTAGTTTCACGCTTGGTAGATTATTTGATTTTGTTTTTTGGACATTTTTGGTTTAATGGAGTTCTTTACTTTCCTTTGAAAAACTTATGTTGTAGAAAAAGTTTTTTTAATTAATTTCTGTTCGTTTTATATTGACATAGTTTTTTCAGGGAAAAAGAAAATAATACTTTAAATCTTTTCTTCTTTTTTAAGACTTTATAGTTTGGCCTGGTATTTGTATGCTGGAGAAAAATTTTCAACAATTTTTAACAACATACACCATTTTACAAATCTGGACACAAATAGTAGTGTTTAATTTAGTTTCATACCTCCTCTAGTTGACCTGAAATAAAAAACTTGATACCATTCGCGAAAAAAATCTATTTACTTTTTTATGATAGCTTGAATAGACTTACGCTATTTTGATTTGGTTAAATTTTAAGAGCAGAAGTAGTCCCGAAAGTTTGAACATTATACCCTCAGTCGTTCTTGGGATACTGCTGAGATGCCTTATTAGGAATTAGCATTAACACAGTGCATTTTGATTTAATCCTAAGGCAACATTTAGTTTTTAAACAAAATGGGCAAATGGGAGGGGGGGCGTGGGAAAGGGGACTAGTTGCCCTCCAATCACTTTCGACTATTAAAAAGGGCATCAGCCCTTTCTATTTCAATCGAATGAGCCCTTTTCGAAATTTCTACAACAACTCCTTCGATATGAAGTGCCCTGGTCTAAACAAAAAAAAAATATAAAAAAATAATACATTGTACCCACATCGATCTTTACTATAAAAATGTCAAGCCTTCCAATCACTTTCGAAAATTAAAGGGCACTAGCCCTTTCAATTTCCAATCGAATGAGCCCTTTTTGAGTTTCTACGACAACACTTTCTATAAACACCATATATGACCCAGGGTATAACTTACAACCCTTGCCCTGAGGGTTGTGGGGAGGGGGGGGGGGGTTGTCATCCTAAAAGACCTAATTTCCAGAACTTTCAACTGCGTTAAACAAAACGGCTATCTCAAAATTTTGATTGGATGTCTTTGGGGAAATGGTGGGTGTGAGAGGGGGGTTAGTTGCCCTTCAATCACTTCGACTATTAAAAAGGGCACTAGCTCTTTCAATTTTAAATCAAAAGAGCCCTTTTGAAGTTTCTACAACAAAAGTTTCTATAAAAGCCTTATATGCCCACAGGGCATAAATTACAACCCTTGCCTGAAGGTTGTGGGGGGGGGGGGTTGTCATTTTCAAAGACCTAATTTCCAGAACTTTCAACTACGTTGAACAAAATGAATATCTCAAAATTTTGATTGGATGTGTTTTGGGAAATGGTGGGCGTGGAAGGGGTGTTAGTTGCCTTACAATCACTTTCGACTATTAAAAAGGGCACTAGCCATTTCAATTTCCAATCGAATGAGCCCATTTTGACGTTTCTATGACAACGCTTTCTATAAAAACCTTATATGCCGCCAGAGCATAACTTACAACCCTTGACTTGAGGAATGTGGGGGGGGGGGGGGTGGGTGGGTGTCATCTTCAAAGACATAATTTCCAGAACTTTCAACTACGGTGAACAAAATGGATATCTCAAAACTTTGATCAGATGTGTTTGGGGAAAAGGTGAATGTGAGAGGGGGGTTAGTTGCCCTCCAATCACTTTCAACTATTAAAAAGCGCACTAGCCCTTTGAATTTCCAATCGAATGAGCCTTTTTTTGAAGTTTCTATGACTACACTTTTCTATAAAAACCTTACATGCCCCCAGGGCGTAACTAACAACCCTTGCCCTGAGAGCTGTGGGGGAGTGTCCTCCTCAAAAACATAATTTCTACCTGGAAATCAACTACGTTGAACAAAATGGCTATCTCAAAATGTTGATTGGATGTATTTGCGGAAATGGTGGGCGTGGAAGGGGTGTTAGTTGCCTTCCAATCACTTTCGACTATTAAAAAGGGCACTAGCCGTTGTGATTTCCTATCGAATGAGCCCTTTTTCAAGTTTCTACGAGAACTCTTTCGATACGAAGTGCCCTGGTATGGAAAACAAAAACAAAGAAAAAATAATAATGCGTTCTGCCAACATCGATCTTTACTTACGCAGCGCGATTACGCTGCCTATGATATTTTCTTCTCTCAAAAATAAATTATAAACTCCACTGCTTTTAAAATCTGATACAGTGAAGCAGAAATATACACAGGGGATTGGACATAAACTTATAATCAATAAATTCCAATTAGGCTTAAACTTCCCCTAAAACCTCATTTTTAATTTTATTCAAACTAACTAAAGATATAGGACTTCCAGTTAAAGATTGTTTCATTAAAATTGAATACCTTGTGACCTTCATGATGTACATAGTTGTGATGGTTATAACAAGAATACCCAGAATAATAGCCGTGACATAAAATAGGACCATATACAGCTGTTCGCTTTGATTTTGCGGCAATATCTCCTTAGGACCAAGTTGGGTCAGTAGAAGACCAAGAGAATCTCTAAGTGTAGTTTGAAGCTCTCTAGTCAAATTTCCAACGGATAAAAGCCTAAAAGAAAAATATATAAATTGAGCATTAAAAAAAAAAAACTGAAGAAAAAAGGTTGAACTTACTTTGATATTCGTTTGAGTGATAGTATGCCAAAGAATAAGCTGTATGAAAAATCTAGGTCGGTTTCAAACAGTTCGTGGTAACGAACTGTAAGTAAGGAGCGACCCGGCTCAATGGTAACCGAAAGTCTAAAAAACGTTACGCGCCTGAGAAAATTTGGCTTATTTTCGAAAAAAGGGGAAAAGACCCCCTAAAAGCTATAGAACCTTAATGAAAACCACATCATCATATTCAGCGTATCAGAGAACCCTACTATAGAGGTTTCGAGCTCCTATCTACAAAAATGTGGAATTTTTCATTTTTTGCCAGAAGAAAGATCACGGATGCGTGCTTGTTTTTTCCAGGGGTAATCGTATTGACCAAATGGTCCTAGAATATCGTGAAAGGGCTCATTCAAACGGAAATTAAAAGTTCTAGTGCCCTTTTTAAGTGACCAAAAAAATTGGAGGGCAACTGACCTCCTCCCACGCTCATTATTTTCCCGAAGTCACCCGATCGAAATTTTGAGATAGCCATTTTGTTCAGCATAGTCGAAAATCTAATTAATATGTCTTTAAGGATAACTTAATCCCCCACTGTTATCGGGGGAAGGGCTGCAAGTTATAAACTTTGCCCATTGTTTACATATAGTGTTGGTTAATGGAAAGTATACAGGCGTTTTCAGGAGGATTTTTTTTATAGTGGGGGGTTGGGTTTTGACTTGGGATTACGTGGAGGATCGTCCCATGGAAGTGGGGTTAAGAATGGATGTGACTTGTTCCTGACTTGGGCACTGAACTCCCCAGCATTATTTAAAAAACAATCAGAAATTAAATAAAAAACAAGTTTTTTTCAACTGAAATTAAGGAGCAATCTTAAAGTTTAAAACAATCAGAAATTATTACGTATATGAGGGGGTTCGCCCCATAGTCAGTACCTCACTCTTTACGATACAGTTTTTTTTTAGTACTTTCAGAAGAGCCATCTATTCTAATTAACCGGCCGTTATGATTCAGGGGTTTGTGATTCGGACGAAATTCGAACTTTAGCGTAAAGAGCGATGTATTGACTTGGGAGCAAACTCCGTAATATACGTAATAAAAACATACGAATATAGAAATTCGTTACGTAAGTTAATTCGTAAGTTAAGTTAGAAAAAAATTTCGAGAAAGCCAATTAGCCAAAAAAAAAGGAAAATTAATATGCGAATTTCGTTTTAATTATTCATGTAGAGTGAGCCAAAATCAAAGCTGCATTAATTCAAAAACGCCCAGAAATTAACGAAAAAAAACTAGTTTTTTTAACTGAAAGTATGGAGCGACATTAAAACTTAAAACGAACAGAAATTATTCCGTATATGAAAGGGGCTTTCCCCTCCTCAACACCTCGCTCTTTACGCTAAAGTTTTTAATGTTTAAAAAAATAAAGTTGTGAGACAGAGTCAAACTTTAGCGTAAAGAGCGTGGTGTTGAGGAGGGGTAAGCCCCTTTCATATACGGAATAATTTCTGTTCGTTTTAAGTTTTAATGTCGCTCCTTGCTTTCAGTTAAAAAAAACTTGTTTTTTTTAGTTAATCACTTTCTAGAGCTATATGAGAAGGATAAGTATTAAAAAAGGATAATCGTGAAACAGTGATAATGTTGTAGGAAGTTACAAAGGAAAAAAAAACACAATTTCTAGTGACGGAGAATTTATTTTGCAAGGAGATGTTAGAGACGCTACTTGAAGGATTGAAACATAGTAAGAATGCAGGCATTGCTAGTTCAGTAAATGAGTTTTGTAAAATGCCGGTTGCAAAGTTAGAGGTAAAACAATAAAAACTATCAAGATAGTTTTTGGATAAGGGTAAACAAGTTATTTTAGGAGCACTTTAATTAAATCCTTTCATAAGAGAGGTACAACGAGTGAATAAGCAACTAACCTAGAGATTTGCTTGATTTCTGTAGGAATCATGATGATATTTATTAGACTAAGATAAGCAGCATATAAAGCTTTAAGAGAAGAAAAGCGTAATTTAGGGAAACGGTGCGTTGATCAAACTTTCAGTCTCAGATAAATAATTAAGGAACTTCTGAATTTTCAGACCTATTTAGTCCATAGGCTTTCGATACAGCTGACAAAAAGCTGTTGGGAAGGTCTGACCCTCTTATGGTTTTAAATAAACAAAGAAGTTTTTTCAATTGAAAGTAAGTAGCAACATTAAAACTTAAAAGAAAAATAAAATAATTACGCATATGAGGGGGGTCACCCTCTCCTCAATACCCCGCTATTTACAATGAAGTTTGGTTTTTGTTCCGGTTATATAAGAATACTCCTGAATCAGATTAAATAAAAAAACAAGTTTTTTCAACTGAAAGTAAGGAGCAACATTAAAAAGTAAAACGAACAGAAATTGTTACGTATATGAAGGGACCCCCTAGTCAAAACCTCGCTCTTTACGCTAAAGTTCGAATTTGTTCCAATTCTTTGAGTGACCACTGAATCACAAAGGCCGTTTAATTAGAATAGATAGCTCTTTTGAAAGTACTAAAAACACTTTAGCGTAAAGAGGGAGGTATTGACTAGGGGGCGAACCCTCTAATATACGTAATAGTTTCTGCTATATAATGCTGGGAAATCCGGCGCCTCCTTCGTAGAAATGTCCTTTTCCCCATGAAAACATCCTCCGTGGAAAGATGCTCCCATTTAATTTCCTCCCCCAATCCCCCAAACCATAAATAATCCCTCCTCAAAACGTCTATATACTTCCCAATAGCCAGTACTATATCAATCAGTTCGTGGTAACGAACTGTAAGTAAGGAGTGACCCGGCTCAATAGTAACCGAAACTCTAAAAACAGAACTTTGATACCAATAGATACATCAAAGAATCAGCTTTAAATGCTGATTTAAAATATATAAGTTTCATCAATTTTAGTCTAACCCATGAAAAGTTACGCGCCTGAGAACATTTTCCTGATTTTCGAAAAAAGGGGGAAACACCCCATAAAAGTAATAGAACCTTAATGAAAATCACTCCATCAGATTCAGCGTATCAGAGAACCCTACAGCAGAGTTTCAAGCTCCTATCTGCAAAAATGTTGAATTTTGTATTTTTTTGCCAGATTAAAGATCACGGATGTGTGTTTATTTGTTTGATTTCCTTTTTTTCCCCAGGGGTGATCGTATCGACCCAGTTGTCCTAGAATATCGGGAGAGGGCTCATTCGACCGGAAATTAAGAGTTCTAGTGCCTTTTTAAGTAGTCCAAAAATGGAGGGCAACTAGGCCCCCTCCCACACTCATTTTTTCCCAAAGTCACCTGATCCAAATTTTTAGATATCCATTTTGTTCATTATGGTCGAAAATATAATAAATATGTCTTTTAGGATGACTTAATCCCCCATAGTCCCCGGAAAGAGGCCTGAAAGTTATGAACTTTACCCAATGTTTACGTATAGTATTGGTTATTGGGAGGTATACAGACGTTTTCAGGGGGGATTTTTTCTGGTAGTGGGGGGGGGCAGTCGGGGGTTATGTGGGAGGATTTTTCAATGGATGAAGTTTTCATGGGGAAAGAGACATTGCTATGAAGGAGGCACCGGATTTCCTAGCATTATTTGAAAAACGATCAGAAATATAAAAAAACAAGTTTTTCAACTGAAAGTAAGGAGCAACATCAAAACTTAAAATGAACAGAAATTATTATGTATATGACTGGGTCCACCCCCTTGTCAATACCTCACTCTTAAGCCAAAGATTTTTTAGTACTTTCATTAGAGCTATTTATTCTGATTAACGGCCTTTGTGATTAAGGGTCATTTTTAAAGAATTGGAACAAAATTTGAACTTTAGCGTAAAGAGCAAGGTATTGACTAGAGGGCGAACCGCCTAATATACGTATTAAAAATATATGAATATAGAAGTTCGTTATGCAAGTTAATTCATACGTTACGAATGTTTATTACTAATAAAAACGTTCGTAAATAAAATTTTGAGAAAGCAATTTAACCAAATAAAAGTAAAATTAATATGCAAATTTTGTTTTAATTATTCATGTACGGTGAGCCAAAATCAAAACCTGCATTAATTCAAAAACGTTCAAAAATTAAATAAAAAAAAAGTTTTTTTTTAAGTGAAAGTAAGGAGCGACATTAAAACTTAAAACGAACAGAAATTATTCTGTATATGAAATGGGCTGTCCCCTCCTGAACGCCTTGCTCTTTACGCTAAAATTTGACTCTTTCTTGCAACTTTATTTTTTAAAACAATAAAAAACTTTAGCGTAAAGAGCAAGGCGTTGAGGAGGGACAGACCCTTTCATATACGGAATAATTTCTGTTCGTTTTAAGCTTTAATGTTCCTCCTTACTTTCAGTTAAAAAAAACTTGTTTTTTTTATTTGATATAAACAATGGACAAAGTTCAAAGCTTGTAGCCTTTCCCACGGGGACTGTGGCGGATTAAGTCATCCTCAAAGACATAGTTATTAGATTTTCGACTATGCTGAACAAAATGGCTATCTCAAAATTTTGACCGGGTGACTTTGGAGAAAAAATGATCGTGGGAGGGGCCAAATTGTCCTCCAATTTTTTTGGTCACTTAAAAAGGGCACTAGAACTTTTAATTTTCTTTCAAATGAGCCCTCTTGCGATATTCTAGGACCACTGGATTGACACGATCACCCCTGGGGAAAACATACAAAAAACAACAAAAAAAATAAACACGCATTCGTGATATTTCTTCTGGCAAAAAAAAAAAAATACAAAATTCCACTTTTTTGCTGATAGGTACTTGAAACCTTTGCGCTAAGGTTTTCTGATACGCTAAATCTGATGGTGTAATTTTCATTAAGCTTCTATCACTTTTAATGGCTGTTTCCCCCTTTTTTTTGAAAATAATGCAAATTTTGAGGCTCGTAACTTTTGATTGATACGACTAAAGTTGATAAAATCTTATATATTTGAAATCAGCATAAAAATCCAATCCTTTTGATGTATCCATTGGTATCAAAATTATGTTTTTTTAAATTTTTGTTACTATTAAGCCGGGTCAATCCTTACTTACAGTTCGTTACCACGAACTGTTTGAAAGACTGTTTGATTAGAATAATAAAGCTCTTTTAAGAATTACAAAACAAAACTTTAGCGTAAAGAGCGAAGTATTGAGCAGAAGATGACCCCTCTCATATACGTAATAATTTTTGTTCATTTTAGTTTTAATATTGCTCCTTACTTTTAATTGGAAAAACTGTTATTATTAATTTAATGTCTGATCTTTTTTTAAAAGATGCTGGAAATGCCCTCTCATTTACGTAATAACTTTGTTCATTTTTGTTTTAATGTTGCTCCTTAGTTTTAATTGAAAAAACTGTTGTTTTTCTTATTTAATTTTTGATCATTTTTTAAAAGATGCCGGGAAATCAACTCCTCCTCCATGGAAAATTCCCTCCCCCACGAAAAATTTCACCATGGAAATATTCTCCCAGAAAAATTATCCCAGAAAAACGTCTGTATACGTCTTAATAACCAATACTATATGTAAACAATGGGCAAAGTTCATAGCTAGCAGCCCTTCCCCCGGGGACTGTGGGGAGTCAAGTAATCCCCAAAGACATAGTTTTTAAATTTTTCAACTATGATGACAAACATGTCTACATAAAAATTTGGATTGGGCGATTTTGGGGAAACAATGAGCGTGAGAGGGGGGCTAGCTGCCCTCCAATATCTTAGGTCACTTAAGAGGGACACTAGAACTTTTGATCTCGGATCAAACGAGTCCTCTTCCAATCTTCTATGATCACGGGTTTGATACGATCACCCCTGGAAAAAAAAAAAAAAAAAAACAACAACACATATCCGTGATCTTTCTTCCGGCAAAACATGCAAAATTCCACATTTTTGTACATAGGAGCTGGAAACCTCTACAGTAGAGTCATCTGGTATGCTGGAGCTGATTGTGTCGTTTTCATTAAGATCAATTGATGTTTTGGGGGTGTTTCCTCGTTTGTCAAAAATTGGGAAAATTGTCTGAGGCTCGTAATTTTGATTGGTATTATTAAATTTGATGAATTTTATATATTTTGAAGGGGCATCAAAATTCGATTCTTTTGATGTATTTATTGTTATCAAGACTCTCTTTGTTAGAGTTTTGGCGACTATTAAGCCGCATCGCTCCTTACTTGCAGTTCATTACCACGAACTGCTTGATACTAAATAAGTACATTATAAAGATTACTGCTACGTATAAGAATAATATTGTGGGTTAATGTAGGAGGTGGGGTTAGCAGCTGTTTTGGAATTCAGAATTATGGAGGGTTATGTCCTACCAGAGCTGTTCCATGGGTTGGTGGTGCCCGGGGAAAAACTGCCCCCTCCTGACTCAAATATAAGCAAAAAAAAAAAGTGAAAATTTGGATCAAAGTGGAAAACTCCCCAGCTGCGGCGCACCGCAGCCACAGTGCCAAGAATAGCTTGCCCCGGTAGCCCTTCCCTTTTAACAGCTCTGTGTCCTGCCCCTGTGAGTATAGATTTTCTGATGAGCTTTGTCCTAAATAGCTTGACAAAGGCTATGCGACAACCTTTTATTAATTTAATGATACAATTTTATGCCGATGATTCGAGCGTCCTTGATAAGATACTAGCGACATAAATGAACTTTTAGGGTTTTGAAACATCAGGGTCTTAGAATAGTTTAAGAAGACATAGTTGCTTACACTAGGAATACAAAAAGGTAAAAAGGTGATGTTAGGTAATTAAGAAATGAGTCACGAGTATGCTTCAACTACCTGGGTAGTATTATAAGCGAAGATGGTGGATGCAGGGCAGCGTAAGAAAGTAAGAAAGCGTAAGAAAGAGAATAGTCAAGGCTCGGGGATTTTTTCACAACTTGATAAAGCTTAGAAGACTATAAGATATATGATTGGACTGATATTATAATATAATGACTGTAATCAAGTACAGCTCTGTAATCAAGTGATCAAGATCAATTACAGATCAAGTAAAATCTACGGTAACGATATACAGTGATCAAGTACAGCTTTAAAATATGGGGGCTTCAAAAGATTAAGGATGACATGTTAGATGTTTTAAAGAGGAATTGCCTTAGAATAGTTCAAGGTCCTCATCGGACTAACCGTGCATCAAGCAATAAGCCGTATGAAAAATTTGGTTTTATCCACTCTTCTATGAATATAATATAAACGTTCCTGAATTATTTACTGTTCAAAAAATTGAACACCAAAATAGCAACAAGAAACTATGACCAAGGGACTCAATTGGGGGAGGGATGGGCACTTACACCCTTAGATTATTAATTTTGTTTTGCATTTTTTAAACAGTCGAAAAAACAAAAACAAAAGCACAATCCCAAACTTTGAATATTGATTTTTGTGTAAATTTATTTAAAAACGAAAGATCCTCATACCTCCTACATTTTTGTGAATTAGCACCATTGGTTCGATTTTGTCTTGTTTCTCAATTTTATACCCTTTGACAAAAGAGAAAATTAACAGCCCCGCCCACATTTAATTTCTATGAAAAATTAAATACTTCTTACCTTTGAACATCATATTTGCTTATTGGTTCATTTATTACTTCGTCAACGAAGTGTGAAGTAACCTCTGATGAATTACCTATTCCCACACTGGGACCTGGTAGCACCTTTTGAATGTTGCAACGTTTTTCTAAGAAATCACTGAAAATCGCTTGAACCTAAAAGTACCAGAAAATCATAATATCTGTCTATCTAGAATGAGCATTGATATTCGTATTGAAAAGTATTTGCATGGCATACATTAACAAGCCTAAAATTTTATTTGATTTCACGTTTTTTTTCAAATTGGATTAACATTCTTTTTTCCAATCGACTTACATGTTTGAAGGTAAATAAATTACAACATCATATGTATAGCTGTATGCTGGATAATCAGAAACAAGACACAACGACAAAAAAAAAAGAAAAAAAATCTTCCCTTTTCTTGGAGCTCAGACAGCCTCTATTCTTTCATATTCTTTCAGGATTTATTCTTCCAGGATATGGTTTTGCTAAAAATCCAGCATAGTCACACCAATTCTTTTTTTTTTGGGGGGGGGGATCAATTTTTTGAAAATCAAGGGGAGCTAGGTTTTGTTTTTCAATGAAGGTACGGAGAACAGGGTATTTTTTTTATGAAAATACCAAAAATAGGTATTTTTAAGTTTTGTTGGAGGGAGAAAACACCCTCCCCCAATTGATGCCACAGATCCAGTATTTGGTCGTTGGTGAAGATTTGCTTAATTATGTACTAAAATTTTAAGATAATACTAATATTGTTTCAAGATTCCAAAATAACGGAAATAGAATTACATTCGTCAAGAAACAAACACGAACATGTAGAAAAGGAAAATACCTTTCATCACTACCTCCACTCTCATTTTAAAAAATTCAGGGGTCAAATCTCCAAAACTCCGAAATTCTCAGAGAGAAGAGACAGAATTTCGGTGTCTGAATTTTGTAAGTATAAAAATCGTTTTATTAATATTTTTTCATATAAACCTATTTCTCTCAAAGTCCTTCTAAAATTTCTTAAGTTCTTTAATTGAGAGAACTACGCTACATGCAGCCTTCAAATATTTTAATCTTTACCTTCAAATTATAAAACATGAGTTACATCAATTGTTACAGTTTATACCCTGAATTTTAACAATGGTAACTTTCAGGTGAGAAGGACCTTTGAGATAGCAGGATAAGCTGCAATTGCTGCTAGATTAATGCAACATATTTTAAGAAAAACTATCACTTGAGTCGTTCCCGGTGTAATTTAAATTTGAGCAAACTTATTCAGCTAGATTAAGACTGTTGTATTGTTGTTTGCTGGTTTACAAGGTTTTGCCGTGTTAATTGTTAAATATGGCTAATTTGGTTATTCAGTTTGTTTGACAGTTCTAGGGTGAAAATAGTCAGGTACGATGATAATGTAGATTGTTAGGGACTTAATCGCTGCTTGTCCCTGAGCTACAAATTAAGACTGAAAGGCACTTTACCCGGGTAACTCCTGACCCATTTCTTATATCAATGTTACTGTGAATGTCCAAAATCTGGTTAATGTCAGAATTCACTGATGAATGTCCAAAATTCCCTTTTCTCTGCTTGAATTTAATTGGCTTTGCGAATCAGCTTTTTAAGTCTTAAGGAAGCTTTGATGGTAAAAGTTGAAGTTGGTTCCAGTGCAACTGAGCTACCGTATAACTGAACCATAAGCAACTGAACCCCCGTGCAACTGAAACCTCACGTAAATGAACCCTCGGGAAACTGAACCCCCGTGTAACTGGACCCCCGCGCAACTTAACCCTCTTACAACTAAACGTCCTTGCAACTGATCCCCCTCGAAACTGAACCCTCGTGCAAATGAACCACCGTACAACTGAGCCCCCATGCAGCTGAACCCCCGTACAACTTAACCCTCGTGCAACTGAACCACCGTGCTCATTTGGTCAGTATTCTACAAATATGAGGCAATATCATTGGGTAAAACACAAGGTAGAATCTTTACATATTCAACCTTGTTGGAATTGTTTGGTGTTTAAAGTTATGATAGAAATGCCTTTTAAGATGATTTACAAAAAAAGCTCTGTTTTGTTGCCACAAAAACAAAGAAAATTGGACGTCATAAACCATTAAAGCAAGATTTATTTCCCCTGTTTTTATGTCTGTTAATAGGGGTTCCTTTCGCCCTGTCACTGTCTACGGGTCTAGGCACTTACCCTTTAGAAAATTACCCTCACACGGAATATACCACTCCCCCCTGCGGCTGGTTTGTTTCCAGTTACTTTTAACTTACAAAAAAGGGACTAGAAATTCCAATTTCTGATCGAATAAGCATCCCTTGAAGTTTCTACGACCCTGACACGGAGATGGGGATAAGGAAGGAGCAGTCCCCCTCCTATATGGAGTAAATTCTGTTCGTTTTATGGTTTAATGTTACTCTTTACTGTCATAATAACAGCGTAGACCAGAAATATTCCCATAAATCTAGAGAGTTTAAATATCCCTCTTGATTAAAGTTTTTTCGGGGGGGGGGGAGTAACACCAAAAAGGTGAAAATGATATTTGATACCTCTTGATTTCTGGGAATATTTCTGGTCTACCCTGTTCTTATGAAAGTAAAGAGTAACATTAAACCCCATAGTGGGGAGAATTTTTTCCCTATAGAGGGGGAGACTGCCCCTTCCTCATCCCAACCTCTGTCTCTTGGTTGTAGAAACTTCGGAGAATGTTCTTTCGATCAGAAATTGAGAGTTCTAGTCCTTTTTTAATAAGTCAAAAGTGATTGGAAATCAACAGCCGTGGGGCGTGGGGGGATTTTCCGGGGAGATTTTTCTGGGGGGGGGGGGAAACGCCTAGAATCATAGAAAATTACAGGGCGAAGGTAACCCCCATTAGCAGACATAAAAAAGGAGAAGTAAATCCGGCTTTAAAGGTTTGTGACGTCTGATTTTTTTTGTTTTTATGACAAAAAAGGAGAGCTTTTTTAATGAATCATCTTGACAGGCATTTTTATCATGATTTTAAAAAACAAACAATTCCAACAAGATTGAACATGCAAAGATTCTAACTTGTGTTCTACCCAATGATATTGCCTCATATTTGTAGAATACTGACAAAATGAGCACGATGGTTCAGTTGCACGGTGGATCAGTTACACAAGAGTTCAGATGTATAGGGGTTCAGTTGCACGGGGGTTCGGTTGCACGGTGGTTCAGTTGCACAGGGGTTCAGTTGCACGTTGACTCAGTTAAATGGGGTTGAGCTTCACGGGGGTTCAGTTGCACGAGAGTTCAGTTACACGGGGGTTCAGTTGTGGTGGGGTCAGTTGTAGGAGGGTTCAGGTTCACGGGGGCTTGGTTAAATAGGGTACATTTGCACGAGGGTTCAGTTATGCAAAAGTTCAGTTGCACGGGGGTTAGGTTGTAGAGTGGTTCAGTTACATGGGCTCAGTTGCTTGGGGTCAGTTGCACGGTGATTCAGTTATACGCACCCCGTTAAAGTTAGGCTAAATTAGATATAAATCTCATAAATGGGTTAAAAACCTAAGCCAACCTAACCTAATCTGGCACCATCAAACCTTGCATTAAACTGAAAAAGTTGGCCGGCATCGCTGACTAAATCCAAGGAGAAAAAAAGGTATTTCGAACATTCACCGGTGAATGTCGACATTCACCAATTTTGGAGAGTCAAGGTAACATCAATAACTCGGACAATATAATCTTGTTCCCGGTAGGGAAGTGCGTAAGGGGAGGGGGATAGGGGTTCTTCCCTCCAAATTTCTTGGCACTTCTAATCCAAATAATCATTTATAACTAGATTCTTTTTATTATTGCCCTCTTCCTCCCAAAAAATTCAAATTTCTATGCACAAGCCTATTTGCAGGTACTAATAATCTCTGAAAGTGTGTAGTGAATATAGTACTTCAGGCTCATTTCTTGCCTGTGCCAAGTAACAATCCGACTGCAATATGAAAAAATCTGACAAATTTCAAATTTTTGTAAAACTTCAGACTAAATTTTTGAAAAGTCATCAAAGGTACCTTGCTTTATTGAATACTTGACTGTATTTAGAGTTTGAATCTTATTTATAGGAATAATACTACTTTGTAAAGCAAGATATTAAGCTAAAAAAGGATCGTCGGAGGTAAAATAAATTGACATTTTAAATGATGAAATCTAACTTTGAGATAAATTGTGCAAGTATCTTAAAATGCATAGGCTAATAATGAAAACTTAGTTTTTTCACTCAAGTTTCAATATAATCAACCCAAATATGTTTTATCCCCCCTCTACTTCCTCATATTTATAATTAGTGACTTAAAAAACTATTATTTACCAACTTTGGTTAAAACCAAGCAATATTTATGGAGGATGCACGCATTGTGTTTTGTTTTTGGTTTCTATTAAAACAATAGTTTAGTAATTAACAGGCTCAAAAGCATTTAAATCAAAACGTTGAGTATATGGGAAGCTTTGTGAACAATTCAGGCAACAGGCCACGTTTTCTTGAGATGCTAATATTGCAATAATAGCCTCATAGTCATAAAAACCGAGCATTTGGACAAATTGTTATTTTGATTGACTGATTTTTAACAGAAAAAATCTCATCCAAAAAATGGGACGGAAAGAAGTTTTCTACAGTCGTCCACTGCACAGAAAAAAGGAAATACCAGGAGGTCTGGTATATTATTTTCATCTTTTCTGAGGAGGAATAGAAGTGTAAGACATTGGAAGAGGGATTTAATGGGCCAAATTCCCTGTAAATCACTTTGAAAGATAAATTGTCTTATATATTTCAGAGATAGCTGCTATTTTGACAATTTAACAGTCTCTTTTGACTTTTGACGAGGAAATTGCTAAATCAAAAATCAAAGCTTACTTATTTAAATAAAGACTGGGATGGAGTGTGTGATAGGGATATTGTGATGAAACTAGTTGTGATGTAAGGGAATTTAAAAGGCTGAAAAATTAATTGTTTTCTAAATATGGCCTTAATGATTAAGCTAATAGGATAAATAATTGATTGAATAAAATGGTATTCAACCATGAGTATTGCTATCATTATTTTGATTAATATGTATTAAGGAAGGAGCTGAGTGTTGAACATTAAGTTAGTGGTGGCAGGGTACATGATAATGTACTCATGCTTTTCTTAACTCCTTCTGAGAAAAAAGTAAATTTATTGTTTTTATTTTGTGGATTTATTTAATTGTCTCTACTTCATATTATGCCGTGTCATTTGGTGGGGATGGGGTTATGTTCAGTTTTTGTTAGCAAATGGAATTAAATAAAAAAAAGTTGTTTGTAAGGATTGATGACTTTTCTGTTTAGCTAAATTCTCCAAAATACGACGGCGTGAAAATTGTACCACCTCTTCCCTCATTTTTGGGGACTATGTTTCGAACTTTGCTCATGGCGGAGAAATAAGATGACAAGAAGTAAACTGTTTCACTTACTTTCTAAAAAGTATTCATTTTTGATAAATATTTGATGAGTTTTTCATTACTACGCCAAGGACTTTTCATTTCATTACTCAAGGCATTAGCCACCCACACTCTACCGCAAGTGTAATCCCTTTCTTGAGTTTGGGCATCCATTTGAGTTACAATTCACTGGGACAAGTTTTACTCTTTTCAAAGAGCCGTAAATTCTACAGGGAATAATATTTGAGAGAAATGAAACCGAATGAGTGAATAACACTAGGCCTAAATCTAACATTTACTCCAAAGCACTGAATATAACTTTAGTGATTATGAATGCCAAATAAAAGATGATCTAAAAGACTTGCTGATAAATTTAATATTGGAAAACTTACTTCATTTCTAAGGGGCTCTACCTCTTTAACATCGTTGTCAAAAATCATCAGATATTCATTCTCTGAGCCAACCATATATATCTTTGCATTAGTTGTGCCTACATGGCCAACTAAAAAAAGGGAATAATTTTAGGTCCTGTTTATTTTGTGTCTCTAAGAGCTAAGTTTTAAAAACTTAGATATTTGGAAAGTAGCCAACACAATTGCTGAAAGTTGAAAGGAGAGCTATGGGCGCAGCCTAGTGGGAAATGCAATAGAGTGGTAACCAGTGGTTCTTCCATCTCTTTTGAAGCTAAAAGAAATATAAATTATGAGCAACTATTTATCACCAGTATCACCTCATTTTTTCCTTTTTTCTTTCTTTCTATTTTATTAACCTATTTTGTTCTTGTATGGCCATGGGCTCCTCAGCCAAGCGTAAGTTACTAAAGTTATTCTAGGGATCTAGACCCTGTCTTTGTCGGAAGTAAATAGGGGAGCTTAAAACTTGTAAATGAGTTAATCGGTGACCCAGGGGCCAGGGCTCATAGTCAGCCTCTTCCTGTTTAAGAGCCAATGGAATATTTTATTTTTGTTGTTATGAGTCTTTTTGTCATTCACTTATTTTCAAAAAATCAAATTCAGTTGAAAAATGAAGTGTTTCGTCAAAATGGAGTCTAAAAGATAACTCACCAAAATCTGGAGCATATCCAAGCAAAATCACGACCCCCCCCCCTATTGCACAAAAAATTTTTTCATACTAGACCAAAGAGAATAAAAATACTATTTAATTTGCAGGTAATATACTTGTCTTTTGCTGCTGATTGAATCAGGTCCGCCATTAATAAATGTTATTGTTTGAGGTGCTTAAGAAATTTAAAACGTAGAATTTGTTTATGTGTCTGTCTCGTTCTTTCGTCTTTATTTAATCTGGTTGTTTTGTGATTTTGTCAGAAGCATATGATTAATTTGTTTTGCGTGTCTTTATGTTTTGTTTTCCTTTTAAATGACGATTTACTCCACTCGCTTTGTTTTAAAAGTCAAAGTAGCCAATCCAATATTTCCAAGCGCGAATATTAAATTTTATGTCTCGCATCTTCGAATAAAGTTTCACTATTATTTGGAGCCTAGTCATATAAGATTTTAGTAAACCAGTAGAGGCACAGAAGTAACAGTTTTATACAATACTAAATAACAATATTTTAAAAAAAGTAACGAGCTTAGTTGAAAAAAAAAACAAAAACAACAAAAACATATTTGATTGGACATCTGTCAAAAGTAGGATATAGGAACGTAGATTGAGTATCACAAAGAAAGAAAATGATCAAAAATGGGAATTTTAAAGGCCAAACAAAAATACTGAAGAAATACACAAAGCGAATATTTCGAGAGAACAACCACCTCTCTTCTTCACCGCGAACAACATAATATAAACAAGGAAATGCCAAATAAAAAACAAACGCGGAAATTTGACAAAACCAATTAAAAACCAATGAAAAAAACAGCCAAAAATTTTTAAAGATAATATTTTTTATTTGTGGGAGCATGGTGACGAATCTCTGGGGTTTTTCCTTCAGTTGCTCAACTCCTTGGATCCAAAACTTAAATTTGGAATCAGCTGTAGAGAGGCGTCTTCCTTTCTTAGATGACCTGGTTCCCTGAAATGATACATTTTTCGAGTTTGGGGTCTATAGAAGACCCACACATAGTGACCGTTACTTAAATTATTCCTCTAATCATTCTCCTGCTGTGAAAAGATGAGTGGTCACTTTTCTAGTTGACAAAGTATTGTAAGTTTGTTCACCATGTTTTCTGGATTCAGAGCTCAAACCCCTTAGAGATATTTTATTTGGGAAGGGTTATCCAATTAGTTTAATAAATTCTGTAATTGCAAAACGTATTAAAAATTATCAGATAGTGACACAGTAAACGTAAATCAAAGGGAAAATTCAGTTTATATTGGTCTCCCGCATGTTAAAGGGGTTTCAAACCGCATTTCCAAAATCTAAGAAAAAATAACATTTAAACTTACTATAGACCCAGAAAAACTATCAGTTCCCAAACTTATCAAGGTAAAGACGATAGGTGAAAACTCTGGTGTCTACAGAATTCCTTGCTGTTGTGGTCTTTGGTGCATCGGAAGAACCGATTAGCGACTTACGGATAGATTAACTCAGCACTCTACCTCAATTAAGGAGTCCCTTAAAAAGTGGAAAAAAACAGAGAATTTTAACTTTACCCTTGCAGAACACATATTTGATTACCCACACCATACTATTTTATAGTATAACCAAGACTAACCAAGGTAGCCAATCAGACCAAGCTAGTCTAATTTCATATGACAAAGGTATTGTCCAGCATTACAGAGAAGCTGTTGAGATTTATGAATGCCAACATTTAGGTCTTGCTTTGAACAGAGGTTCAGGTGATTTAAGAATAAATGAGTCGTATTTCGGTATTCTCAAAAGAGAAGCCGATACTTTAGTAGTCCCTGATATAAACCTTGAACCACCTTCCCAATCACAAAACCAAACACGTCAACAACCCCTTAGGTCTTAAAGGGTGTCTGCAAGAAATGCAATTGGTAAGATCAGAAATAAGTTGACCTAGTTATCCGATTTATTTAATTGTTGGTTCATTTGTTTATGTGAATGATTTTTTATTTTATTTCTCAGTTGTTCGTTAGTATCCGCCAATGGCAGTTCAGAATTTTTGGATTTTGTGCAAATCACAGATGTTGGCGAATGACCCACTTTATGGTTGTTAGGTATTTGATTTTAAGTATTGTAATTTCGTCTTTGATTGATTTTTATTTATCTTTTAATTTTTTGGCCGGTTTTTCCAGTGATTTTTAATTGGTTTTGTTGACTTTCCGCGTTTTTTTTTGTTTTTTTTTCTTCGGCATTTTCCTTGTTTATATTATTTTGTTCGCGCTGAAGAAGAGAAGCGGTTGTTATCTTGAAATATTCGCTTTGTTTGTTTCTTCAGTATTTTTGTTTGACCTTCAAAAACCCCATTTTTGATAGTTTTCTTTCCTTATGTTATGGCAGGCCAATGTGCTTCAAGAAATTAGAAAATATATTGTTTTTTTTAATTCTAGCGGTATTTTATATAGACAAGGATATATTTTTAGTGACTTTACCTAAATCCGTCGCAGAAACGCTGAAACTAAAATACCCAGTCATGGAAGCAGTTGGTGTAAACAAAACTTTCAAAACACCAGTATTTTGATTCAAATCAAAGGGATTTGCATAGTCAGAGATGGATGGATGTGATGCCTCCACTTCACTGATAATTGCGTAAGTTATTCGATCATTTAAATCTGGATCGTATGCTAACAATGTTGTAACTTCGTCACCATTTTTATAATCCGGTGTTAACCCAGCCGTTACCGATCCACGGAAGTCAGGTGTTTCATCGTTTACGTCGTCGACCTAGAAAATAAAAGCCTTGAAATAAAATATTTCCTATGTAATCGTTCTAAGCACATGGATTAGTTTCATTTTCATTATTAATGATTTATGTGTTTTGGTTAACGTAATACAATTATAATTTTTTTGAAGATGTCTACACGTGTTGCCAGAAGTAACCGTTGATCTTCCACAGACCCCTAAAGAAACATCTCCTATACTCTGAATGAGTCAGGACCTTGGAACATGCTGATATCCAATCTTTTCCATCTTCTTCCTTCATGCATTTACGTTCAAGACATGTTGTACATTCACCCTTACCTTATAGAGGGATGGTAATTCTTACATAGAAACACTACAAATCTAAACATATGATAATCATTCCTAAAGAAACACGAAATACTTTTCAACTGGAATTTAGTGAAGCGTCTTCAAGATCTATTAAACCCTTCCTTTAAGGATCTTTTTCTACACAATGCTTTTCTTCCATTTATTTACAAAGAAAATATAGAGTGTCCCCACCTTCACCGCTACATAGCTAAGTTCTATTATTCAAAATATTAAAAATCTTTGCATAATACATTGCTAGAAACAATTGACGCTCCAAATGTGTCTGCTCTTCAAAAATACTTTCTTCATCTTTTGTGCTATTAAATATTTTTATTTAAATATTTAATTTAATAGAATTATTAAAACCATTGCACGGTACAATCATCACTAGAAAAGCGACAATAAATTTCCAGGTAACTACTGATTGAACACCCTAGACTTTCTAAATGGGTCTGCTCTTAAAAAAAATAATCTACTCCTGTATTATGACTTCAAAATCTAGAAGTGGCAACATTATGAAAGTGCCAAAGCAAGAATGTTTGTTTATTCCAAAAATCTGGCAACCAAGGAGCAGCTCGAACTAACTAGAGAGTGGGTTGAAGCAATGGCGTAACTTAGGGGGTGCAGGGGTATGAACTGCCTCTGGTGGTTATTTTCGGGGGGTGGCATGGATAGCTAATAAGCAGCAAAGTATAATTACCTACGGTGCGAGTACTAAAACAATTGCCCGAAAGCAACCCCGCGTACCTCAGTACCTCTAGACACAAAAGTCTTTACTACTTAATTGCTCCAAGCCAAAGTACTTTATTCCGGCCAATAATTATGCTAGAGCGTGGTTCAGGCGACGAGTGACCGGGATGAATTGTGTAACTACGGTTTTTAGTTGCCAGGTTCGCATAGGTATACAAAGGGTCACTTTTTTTGTGTGGAGAGGATAGGTTTTGGCAGTACTTGTTCCGTAGGTGATTATACTTTGATAAGAAGAGAACAAAAAGGGTATAGGGTCACTTCAAAAATATATTACGACCGCGAAAGATCAAGCTATGAATTGTGCAGACATCAAAACAATTGCTAGAAACATTTAGGTAGAGCATGGCCTGGATTCAGATGTATAATTTTTTAGTAGCGTGAATATACTGCTGTGGAGTCCTCAAGCTCTTCTGGCCAAACTCTGTTGCAAAAAATCTCCACCAAAAATTAAAACCACCTGCTAATCCCAAAACAAATCTAAAGATGGAAAATGAATGAAGCAAAAGACCATAGAATCTTGAGGGCTTGAAGGTCGTTGGATATCTACCCATAAGACTCTCAGCAAAGATAATTGCAACTTAGTAAAGAGTGAACAACGGGCCATAGTAACCGGATTTTAAAATGGCGCTATGAAAAAAAATTCTAGTGAGAAAGAATTACAAATTGAAGTGAATTAAGAATGGTAAGATAGATAAGAGATAAGATATTTATTTTAAAAAATCGCTATCACAAGCCAATAACGGACCGAATTCGGACTTTGGAGTCGACAATATAAATGGTTACACTAAAAATGCAAAGAACAACAACAAAATAGAGAAACCCATAATGAACAATCATTTAAAAGTCAATAATTAAAACTGTAAAAAGTCAATTAAAAAATTAAAAAGATAAAAACTGGTCAAACTAAACTTAGAGCGAGACATAAATGCATTAAAAACTAGTCAAACTAAACTTAGAGCGAGACATAAATGCAATTAAATTAAAAGGGATACTAATAAAATGTCAATAATTCAACTACAGTAAATCAATAAAAGAGTTAAAAGCAATAAAAACTGGTCAAAAAAAAAAGGGGGGGGGCAAGAAATTGAGTGCAAGAACCTGGGCAGTACCATCAGCTAATAAAAAAAAGAGGGGGGGAGAAAGAAACTATTGAGACATTTTATTTATTTTTTCTGTAATGAAGGGGATAAAAGCTCTTTCGTATCTGGAAGTAACGCAGCGAATGGGGGACAAAGCAGGGACGGGCTCAGAAACAGCTCGAGGCGGCCGTAATCTGGATGGGGAGTGACATTTGGGGAAAATACTTGCCGTCCGAGGGTTTGTTATGGCATTTTTGCAAAACGGAGGCACAACGAAATCCTCCTTTGCTCCAGGGTTTTCAGACTAGCTTTTTTAGGAGCAGCGAGTATGGCACCTTGCCTTCTTTGAAAATTATTTGCAAGGCCCTTTTTTGAATTGATTCAATTTTTTCCAATTCTTCACGAGAGATACCAGGGTGCCAAACTGGACAAGCATATTCTAGATGCGGGCGGACAAAAGACATGTAAATTTGTAAGGAGTGGGAAGAGGGGATGCTGAATTTATTTAGGAGCTTAAGGAGGGCGATAGACACATTTGCTCTAGGGATGAGATCTATAACATGGATATCCCACTTTAAATTTGAAGAAATTGTGACGCCAAGTAATTTAAAGGAGGACGCAGAAATTTAAGGAGAGATAGGATTAAGAAAATGGGGTGAGGATTTGAGGAAACAAATTGGCATTATCATGGACTCAAAGGCTTACTGTCATGTCCAAGTCTGAGGCCTCATCTCCAATTTCATTTAGGATACTCATAGGGTCACTTATTAAATTTATGAATCAAGTTTAAACAACCCTTAGGTCATCAACAAATGTCCATCGGTCAGGAAATTCCTTTGCGAGGATGTTAATCATTACTGAAAAAAGGAGGGGACCTAGAAGAGTACATTGGGGTATGCCGTTGTGGACAGGGAGAGGATTTGAATAATGGTTTTGGTATTTAACAACTTGCATTCTATTTGTTAAGAAGGAGGCAACTAATTTCACCAGTAAGGGATCTATATTGAACTCGTTGACAAGTTTCTCAATTAAAATACTGTGGTTAACAAGGTCGAATGCCTTCGGATGGTCGATAGGAATTAAATTTAGCCAGGAATTAAGTTTTTCAAGGGTTTTCCCGATCTGATCAATAAAAGAAATGAGGTAATGGGAAGTAGAGGTGGATTTTAGGTTCCCAAATTGTTTCAAGACAGTAAGAGGTAGGATTTTTTCCTTTAGCCAATCTGCAAGTAATCCTTCATAAAGTTTCGAGAAAATAAGAGTAAGAGTTATGGGCCGAACGCCTTCAAAACCAGGCTTTCCGTTTTTCTTTTTCAATGGGGTTATGAAACCCTGTTTCCAAATTGTAGGAATTTGCCCAGACTCGGTAATTTTGTTAAACAGGAAAAACAAGGGTTTAGACAAGAAATCACCGAAGGCACTAATAAGAGGACAGCGGATATCCAAAGGACAAATATTTGTCTTTCTTAGTTTTTGAATTCTTCTTTCTATCTCAGACGGGGAAACAGTGGGTAAAGAAGGGGAAAGGGCTCCTGATGGTAATTGGTCAGACAGTGGTGGAAGGCTCTGGACAATGGAAGCGAGGAATTTATTGAGATTATTGACAGTAATATCAGGGGACTCGGGTAGATTGAAGCTAAGCTGTTCAAATCTCCTGCCACATAGCTTTTTCACCTCAGAATACCAGTTTTTTGGTTTATTAGTGAACAATACTTCGACCTCATTTTTGTAGTACGATTGTGCCAATTTGCGAATTTCTCTTTTAATTGATTTTCTTAGTTTATTGGCTTCATCTGGTTTACCATTTTTGAAAAGCTTCAATTTGGTTCTAATTAGTGTTTTTATAGTTTGGTTAATAAATAGTTTATCACTGGAGCACTTTTTAATTTTTTTTTCAGGGAAACAAGTTTGATATTTGTCAATCTGGTTTTTGTGGAACAAAGCCATTTTCTCATCAAGATTTTGGTAACTTGTATTTCAGTCTACCTACCACCTACACTTCCAATCCCATGCTTTAACCAACACACCAATTCACATAAATTCAATCACCTCTATTCCAACTAAAAATACCCCCACCTTCCCACATCCCTCACTCCACTCAAGTGTTGATACTCTTAATCCATGTCATATTGATCCTTCTAATCGCAACTTCAAGAGAAAAGAACGCACCAATAGCAGCCAAGGCTGAGGACGGAAAATACGCCACCGAAACCGCAGGTCTGCAGTCCGATAAACTGTGAGTCGTAAACCTAGAGATCACACCATCCCAGAACTTCATGGCCGTAATCCGACTATTTGTTTTGTTTCATTAATAGTGTAAATAACTGTTCCACTTTTTTTTAAGTGTCATGTTAAAAAAATCAATACGGTTGAATAGTGTTAATGTTGTCCCCATTATTTTCTAAAATAGCCCTTTCTAAGGTATGAAAGGGAAGCGGTTGTTCATTAGACTCAGAAAGTGATGGTACTTTTAGTGTCCATTCTGGTTGGCACTTGTTTTAGTTTCACCAATGGTGGAAGGGGCTACCAACTAATAACCCAAGATCCAAAGCCAATTTTAATTGGCCCAGAAAACTTGGGAAGATGTGGAGGGGGGGGGGGTGTCCAGTAGAAAAACTGTAAACAGGCAGACTATCTCCAACTAGCCTGGAAAAACAGGACTATACACTTATAGCTTCTAAGCCTAGAGTTGTATCTAATAAAAGGGAATCCCATCTAAAAGCCTTCACGTCAAAGTAAACATACTAAATAATCAGCTCAGGACACTCTGGGCATCCATAAGCTGAATTTTAGGGGGGTGGCTTACCTGGTCTAATATGGACTTCCAATGCTGTATAATAGATATCTCAAAACAAAGATATAAAATATAAGGCAGCATCATTCAGCCAGGGGGCTGCCCCATGTTCCCCTTATTGGCACCCATGCAGGAGACCAAGCTATTATTAATCTCTTACCTCACTTATTTGTCAGCAGTTACTCGCCATCAGACTATGCTTTCAGGGACTCGTGGGCTGTAAGCCACGCTGACTGCATCAGCAAAGCAAGGGCAAGACATATCAGAGGAGAGTAAACTCCATGCAAGCATAGAGAATATCTTAACAGGCTACATTTGCATTTGAAATTTATCATTAATTTTACCTAATGTATTTACCAGTAATGTCAGCTAGCCACTTAAAGGTGATATAAATTTCTGATACGCAAATGCTATGTTTTTGGAAACAAAAGAGCGCAAAAAAATTGTGGTTATGACTATTGGACATTGAGACTAATAACAGTGCTGCATATTTGAGTACATATGACATAAAGCGATGCACATGTAGCTGATACGCAAATTCTGCAATGATCGAAGCACTTAGAATACCTTTTTTCCCAAAATGCACTACACCTCCTTTTTTCACCAATAGAAATAGTTAGGCCTATATAAAGAAATATTTGGAATCAAACTTTTTTTTTCTGTATATTTGAGTTATAAACAGCTTCGTATAAACAACTGCTTGTCATTCAAAATAAAAATCCGAATCGTATTTTTGGTTTTTTTTTTCTCTCCTGTAAATGTATGTCGTGTAATATTGCAACCTGACACCTTTTGAATTGCTACAGCTCAAATATGATCCCAAGTATCCCATTGACACAGTCTATGTCAGATTACTGTGAATTAAATAGATCATGATAGCATATATTATTGTTATATGGAGTTGGGTAGAGACGATAGTTGCAGCGAGAGAATAAAAAACTCGAAATAACTGAATGCATTCTATGCATCTTCAGTTTTAGACAGATAAGATTGCTTCTGGGGAATGAAAAAAGATAAGTTCAGCTATCTTTACCTTGGATAACAATCCAAAAATAATAGGTATATGCTATTTTTGCACGGTTCTTAGCAGGGATGGTAGAAGATGTGAAAATATTTTTTTAAAACTAGCTTACCAGTCATGCGCTGCTACGATATTAAAAGAAGGAAGATTCAAGGAAAATTTTCCCCCGGAAAATTCCCCTGCAGAGAATTTCTCGTAAAGACGAGAGAAACGAGGATAATAACAGCCAGTAAAAAATAACGCAGATTACAATGCAAATATTTCGGTCAAGACCTACGATTGACCGTCCTCAGTGCAGATATAAAAACTAAACCCTAAAAAAACGAAAATAAAATAGGAAGGCCCTCTCAAAGCAAAGGGGAGAGGGTCTCCTTCACTTTTGCTTTGAGAGGGTCTCCCTATTTTAGTTTTAGTGTTTGTTTTAAGGTTTGGTTTTTATATTATCCTTTTATTCTTATCGCTATTTAGTACTTTTATTCAGCACTCTTTTGTTTAGTACTTTTAAACTTGAAAAGTATTAAAAGGGCCATGAAAGGGGGGGGGGGAGGATCTGATAACTAAAACCTTCGCAAGAGTGTACTCAACTTCTTAAAGTTTATTGAGGATCGAGTGATTAGTGTAGTAATGCATACAGGACACCTGACACTCATAAAATTGGATTTTGTATATATAAATGCTACAGAATATATTCAAAGTGGGGAATAAAAACGTATTACATTTAAAAATACAAAATAAACTTTTTCCATAAACTTATTACTTTAAAATAAAGTATTATCAAACAAGCACCGTTTGTCAAAATATGTGACACAGATATATGGACAGATTAATTCAATAAAAAACATAATAATGGATTTAAACAATTAAAGACAAACATACCATCTTATCAACCCAGCAAAGAATCTATAGCCAGGAAACCAGAGAGGAAAAAAGAAAAAAATGCAGAACCACAAAAACGAGGGTGGCCAACAATTACCCACACCTCTTTAGCAGCCGAGAACTAAGCCAGAGCGAAGTGTCATACGTAATAAACAATACCAGCAAGGAATTTTAACTTACTTCAGAAACAGGGGGGGGTGGCTAGAAAAATAAATAAGAAAAAAAGATAAGAAATTACTAAGAAATCAATTTTTATTTATACAAATTTTCTGTAGGTACCCGCTTATATTAGATCTGAGTTGGGTCACACTAAAAAGCTAGAAGTTAGTCTTTAGTCCAATATCCTTCTTTCTTCCAGACTGATCATCTTAGATATACTACAAATACCGTTACCAGATATGGGTATCCACTTTATGTCGGAACTTCAAACATTCACTCCACATCAGAGGATCTGCATTAGGCTAATTAAGCAGGCTGTCGTACACCAATAGAATAATTGCTACTTTTAAAGAAAAAGTTTGACATAACACTTGTGACTGTCTTCTACAAGTACATCTACACACTTCCGTCTATGGAGCTTTCTCTTCTTAGGCTACCGTTTGAAAAGTGGAAAATTCAAAGTTGTACGTTATATTTCGCTGTGATTGCTTGACTTGGTAATACATGGGAAATATTAATCCAGAGCAACTCTGTTTGGCTCTCTATATCCATCTATAACCATCTACCTGGGGACAGCTCCTTTAAAGCCAATTGTTGATTCTTCCAACTGTAGGATCAATAAATTCACAGAAGTTTGAGATAAAAAGAAAAAAATGACTTTCTGTATACTGGTGACTCAGCCGGGTACATCAGAATACATTATAGTAAAAAAGGTAGCATTTTAGCACTAATGGGATGGAGGAGGGACGTGCTTAGCTGTGTTGGCCTCAGGTGGCTTGGTGCTGCAGTGAGTTGTTAGTAGTTGTATTTTAGCAATAAATTAATTGATACTTACAATTATATTTATTCTTACGATGTCAAGTCTATCTTCCTCATCTGTAACTGGACCTGGATCAATATCACAGCCAGTATCAACAGCAAGAACAAGAACGTACAAGCCTTGATGTTCAGGACTTTCACGATCAAGTGCTTGGGTGTTGTAAATAGTTGGTTGGGTTTTATCTCGTATTTCAAAAAGGGTGTCAGCACCACCTAGAATAAATATATTCGTTGTATTTTTACTTTTGTTTTCTGCTGAAAAATCTTCGACCTGTGCAGAACTTACTAATTTCTAAAGCATTTGATTAATTCCGGTTCAGGTCCCAGTAAACTGTTATGACGAGATTTTAGAGAAAATTTAGTATGAATAGTCAGGACACAAAGTCAATAACTTTTTTTTTCCCAAACTGTGATGAGACATTATATAGAGAGGGTAAATCTATCACTTTAAATAGTTTCAACTGATAAATAATCGTTATTTCATTGTCTTTGCTAGTGAGCAAAAAAAAATTCCAAATTTCGTTGCTAAATTAAATCTATGGAAACCATCATACACAATTTTTGCCATAAACCTTATATATAAACCTTATATAATTATCACTGTTATTGTAGATTATGTTTCATTTATTATTTTGTTCATATTTCTCTAATTGTAATAATTACTCATTCCTACTCTTACTATTGTTAGTGGTTTTATTATTATTAGCGTCGTTGTCTTGTCAGGTCAAATGTATTTTTCAGGGTTCTCTAGGTCAAGGTAAAAAGGGTTTCCAAGAATAGAGACAAATTGATGGTAAAAAAAAATTACCGAACATAGTAAGAAAACTCCAGAAGAAAAACATTGCTCAGCCAGCTGATATCTGACAGATATGGCTAAATAAACATGCAGGAATTTACATGAAATTACAGAACATTCTGGGGAAAGTTCTGCAATTTCACCCACCCTACCATTCAGTTTCCTGGACCTGACTCACAAAAATGGGAGATATTTCTTCCATAAGAAACTAAAGTTTAAAATCAAAAGTTTATGCTAGTCACTGTAGTGTGGTTTTTCAGACTTAAATCTAAACACGAGTAGACTAATACTAAACAAAGAAACATAATATTTGGTACTAGTATATCTTTAAGTGGATAACATTCATTCCAATGGCCATTGCAACGCTATAATCTAGGACGGAACTCAAATTATCAAGAAATTTTCCCCAAAATATTGCAAACAATAAAACATAGACAATTCACCATGAAACATTAACTATACTCCAAGCATCAAAATAGCCAAAAGCTTGGAGAGGACTTATGACTTATTTTGTATAAATTTTCTAATTTTTTTTTTGTTCAGAATTTTTCGTGTTGCAGACAAACACGAAAAATCTTCACAAAAGAACTAGATTAAAGAATGATTAAAAAAGAACTTGACCACACTGGTGGCTCAAATCTGACTTCAACTATGTGAATAATGTGCTGCCATCTTTATACGATTTTGATATGCTATGGATACTCTGACTCTTACTCATTATTTTCTCTTGCGTCAGTTTATGAGGTGGGTACATTTTTTGCTAATCACAGGGCTTTAGACAGGGTTTTCTGCAACAATGCGGGGCAGTAACACAGGCTTATTGTAGAAAAGCATAAAGACCACAAAATTGGGCCACATGATCTACTTTCAGGCTCCTATTTGATTAAAGAAACGGCAACTATTGGTCACCAGGACTATTTACTGGAGACTGCAAACCCTTTTTATCAGGGGCGAATCTACAACATTTTCATTGGGGGGCAAGAGGGGTCTACTTTCGGATATTCAAGGAGTATGGGCTATATAATAATTTTTGTCATTATTTATTAATTGGCTATATAATAATTTTTGTCTTTAATTGTCATTAATAAACTAGCGAGAATTACCACAAGAGCAAATATTATGATTGGAAAAAGTGCTGAATGGGTAATTAAATAGAAGTAGACTTATGTTGTTATTGCAGCTTGTCTAAAAAAAGAATCCTGCACCGAGAATAAAATTCACTGGTTGCCAGAATCTGTCTTATTAAGAATTAAATAAAAAAAACGAGTTTTTTTTCAACTGAAAGTAAGGAGCAACATTAAAGCTTAAACCGAAACAGAAATTATTGTGTATATAAAGGGGTTGCCCCCTCCTCAACACCTCGCTCTTTACATTAAAGTTTTTAGTACTTTTAAAAAGCGTCTTATTGTTCTAATTAATTAAAAAAAACTTTTTCCACAAAATAGGTTTTTCAAAGAAAAGTAAAGAACTCCATTAAACAAAAAATGAGCAAAAATAAAATCAAATAATCTACCAAGCGTGAAACTACCTTTCTACAAATCAGTATCGATAAATAAATGAAACCCAAAACGAGCAGAAATTAACATAAGTTGGGCGCAAAACCCCTATGCCTTCCTTAGGTCAGAACAAAATTTGCACTTTACGGAAAAAAATATAAATATTTTTACCTTTATAACTTTAATAAATCAAATAATATTAACATTTTGATTATTAATTATCAGTATATGTATATTAAACTGACAATGCAGATTCATTTGTATTTTTCCAGTAAAGTGCAAATTTTGTTCTGGCCTAAAGAAGGCATAGTGGTTTTGCGCCCAACTTATGTTAATTTTTGCTCGTTTTGAATTTGACTCGGTTATTTATTGTGATTTCTGTTCGTTTTGGGTCAGCACAATGACCCTTTTTAATAGTCGAAAGTGATTGGAGGGCAACTAGCCCCCCCCCCCCCACGCCCATCATTCCCCCAATCACATCCAATCAAAATTTTGAGACAGCCATTTTGTTTAGCGAAGTTGACTTCCAGATAGAAAATATGTTTTTGAGGAGGACACTCCCCCACAACCCTCAGGGCAAGGGTTTTAAGTTATGCTCTGGGGGCATGGAAGGCGTTGTCGTAGAAACTTCAAAACAGGCTCATTCGATTGGAAATTCGAAGGGCTAGTGCCCTTTTTAATAGTCGAAAGTGATTGGAGGGCAACTAGGCCCCCCCCCACCCCTTCGTCCCCCAAACCCATCCTAACAAACGTTGGATACAGTCATTTTGTTGAGCTTAGTTGATTTCCATCTAGAAAATATTTTTTGAGGAGGACACTCCCCAACAACCCTCGGGGCAAGGGTTTTAAGTTATGCCCTGAGGGCATATAAGAACGATGTCGGTACAATGTACTATTTATTATTTTTTTCCTTTAGAGCTGGGCACTTCATATGGAAGTGGTCGTCGTAGAAACTTCAAAAGGGGCTCATTCGATTGGAAATTGAGAGTTCTAGTGCCTTTTTTAATAGTCGAAAGTGATTGGAGGTCAACGACGACCCCTTCCATATGAAGTGCCCTGCTTTAAAGTAAAAAAATAATATTTGGTACATTGTGCCAACATTGTTCTTATATGCCATTTGTTTCGACACACACATTGAGACGACATTTGAACTGTGTCTGTATTTTATTGTGCCAACATTGTGCCAACATTTGTTTCTTTGTTTCATGACGATCAGAACTTAAATAAGAAAACTAGTTTTTTCAAATGAAAGTAAGGAGCAACATTAAAACTTAAAACAAACAGAAATTATTACGTATATGAGGGGGTTCGCCCCCTAGTCAATACCTCGCCCTTTTCGCTAAAGTTATCTTTAGTACTTTCAAAAGAGCTATCTATTCTAATTAATTGGCCTTTGTGATTCAGAGGTCTGGGATTCGAACAAAATTCGAACTTTAGCGTAAAGAGCAAGGTATCGACTAGGGGGCAAACTCCCTAATATACGTAATAAAACATACGAATATAGAATTTCGTTCGTAAGTTAATTCGTAAGTTACTTCAAATCAAAAATTCGAGGAAGCCATTTACCCAAAAATGTGAAATTAGTACATATATTTCGATTTAGCTGCTCACGCGTGATGAGTCAATATCAAAACCTGCATCAGTATAGAAACATTCAGAAATTAAAAAAAAAACAACTTTTTTTTAACTGAAAGTAAGGAGTGACCCTAAAATTTTAAACGAACATATATTATTCCGTATATGAAAGGGGCTGTCCCCCCCCTCAAAAAGTTTGAATCTGTCATACAACTTTATTTTTTAAACAATAAAAACTTTAGTGTAAAGAGCGAGGTATTGAGGAGGGGACAGCCCCTTTCATATACGGAATAATTACTGTTCGTTTTAATGTCGCTCCTTACTTTCAGTTAAAAAAAAACTTGTTTTTTTATTTAATCAACATAAAAAGCCAATTCTTTTGATATATCTATTGGTATCAAGATTCCACTTTTTAGAGTTTCGGTTACTATTGAGCCGGGTCACTCCTTAATTACAGTTCGTTACAACGAACTGTTTGATATCTGCTTTGGTGTTGTAAAACTAGCGCTAGTCTTAAAATCTCATAAACTGCAAATTTATGAGACTAGAACTTTAATAAAATGATTATTCGAGGCCAAAGCCGTCTATTTAATGCTTACTATTATGGTCAAAGAAAATGCATCAAAAGCTTTATAAATTACACAAAAATCTGTTTTAAAAAATACAAATTCTTTGAATTTGATTCATCTTTTATAGTTCTTGTGTGACCCGTCCACAACAGGGTCGTTATGTCGATTAAATGTGAATCAGGTAGGTTCTAGAAATACGAGGGTCTTTTCCGGTTCAACCAGGACATTTTATAGCTATTTTATTGTTTCTAAAAATATCCTGGAGGGTTAAAGCTTGAATTTGCTAAGAATATTGAAGTTGCTTTGCCTGGCAACTTCCGAAATGATTATCAGTTCTGACTGCAAAATATTGTCATTATATCACGAGGCTTTGAACAAGGAGAAAATAATGAAAGGCTTGGAAAAGAAGAAAAGATGAAATTAGCAGCTCTCTCTCCCAAGATAAAAAGACAAAACAGCACAGAAAGTCACGCCTGTGGGCTACTTTACTATAAAAAGGTCTTTTCCATAGTCAAATCCTCGCCTTCCCTCAAAATCAAAATCCTCGTTGTTGCTCTATAGTTGTAGCATCGGTGAAATCTATTTGATTTTGAAAAAAGGAACTTACCAACTATAAAATAACAAATTTGTTGATAAAATTCATCTCCAGGATCCAAACCATTATTGTCGATATCATCAGCAGCTTTGAATGTTTGTGTTAAATTCTCTTGATTTTCTGAAAAAAAAAATGCACTTCATGACCAAAACAACTCTGTGGTTTACAGGGCTGAGAAAAAAAGACAACACTGTGTGTAATTATTCTGGAAAACTTTTTCAGAGACTACTGTAATACCAAAGCACGAATGTAAGAACTGGTTGCAATTTCGAATTATAAAAAGAAAAAAAGTGTTAGATGTGTACATAAGCTAAAGAATCGAGGATGCACGAAGAGGGTTCCACAAGCGTCAACAGTTTAGAGGTGAAAATCTTTTCTTCCACAAAAAATTCTCAACTCAGTGGAAATCATTGCATAACTGTAATTTCTACAAGGCTTAAAATAGCCATATTTCTACTCTATGAACCTATAAGGATTGAGTGTGACTATCTAGCCCCATTTGCTGAATTAGTATGATTCAAAAGAGGTGTATCATGTTATATACAGATAATTTTGGGGTTGGTTTCCTAGGGCTCAGTTTGGGGCTCTGAAAAAGCGTGGATAAATTATCAATGAAGACATGATTTTAAGATCAATGCTGAATTATTTTGACATTTTTACAAAGAAACAAAGAGAGAAATCTCATTGAAGAAAACAGATCAAACAAGACTTCGGATTGCCAATCTACATAGGCTATAATTCTGGTTTTCTTAAGGGGTAATATATGCATTACTTTATTGAATATATTTGTGAAGCACGGACAGCTAAAGGGACTATTCTTATAATTTGGCACCCTTGCCCTTGGGCGGTGAAAACACATGTCAACGCTGGCTGCAAATCTATAAAGCAATCAAATATTTTATTGAATATCCAGCCCTAAAGTTTTAAATCTTAAGAACGAAAGGGTGTAAAAAAGATGGTTAGGTCACCTCGACCTGTTATTTACTGCAATAGGGTACTCAATCTCAGGATTTTGGAATTTGGGCAAAATAAATCGCATTGGAACTTATATTTAGGATTATCATTATGTTGTAAAACTCATAATCTGCTTAATCTACTTGAACCAAAAAAAAATTTCGTCCTTACTTTCTAGACCAGAAGAATTTAAAAGTAGCTGCGTAAAAGAAGCTGCGTAAATATCTACCAGCCCTGCCAGAATAAACCAAAATAAAGAAAACTTAATTCTCTAGTTTTGTTGCAGGTCTTCTTACTTTATAAGAACCATTTTCCTGAAGTAATCATTCTCGAGTTTTTATTAATTAATGCTTATTCCTTTTACTTACCAAGAAAATTTGCAGTTTCCGTTTTGCTTGGGAAAAATGGTAGACGATTAGTTTCTCCGAGTACTACAATTTCAATTTCAACGGTGGAAATCTATAAAGCTATAAATCTATAATCTATATATAGATTATACATAAACTATATATATATATATATATATATATATATATATATATATATATATATATATATATATATATATATATATATATATATATATATATATATATATATATATATATATATATATATATATATATATATATAGAAATATATAGATTATATATAAAAATATATAAAATATATAGATTAGATATAAATATATATTCCTTTTACTTACCAAGAAAATTTGCAGATTCTGTTTTGCTCGGGAAAAATGGTGGATGATTAGTTTCTCCGAGCACTACAATTTCAATTTCAACGGTGGAAGATAATATGACTGGTACTCCATTATCTCGAGCCTGAATTATTAGCTAAAATACAAGAAATTATTTTATTTCTTAGTCAGGGGTGTAGCTCCAGAATTTTTATTGGGGAGGGGGGACCAAGAGGGGGTCCATATATGGATAGTCAATGGGCATGGGTTATCCTTCAGGGGAAAGCAATGGTGGTTCTGGCCACTTCAATTTTCTTATACTTACAGTAAGTATTAAGCGTTATTATATAAGTATTACAGTAAGTAAGAAACATACTAACAACTACGACCTCTACTTTATTTTAATAAAGATAAAATTTGAAAAACTACAGAATGTTTATAAATTTTAGGTTGTTTATTTCAAACTTGCACCTCTATGAACCTATAAGGATTGAGTGTGACTATCTAGCCCCATTTGCTGAATTAGTATGATTCAAAAGAGGTGTATCATGTTATATACAGATAATTTTGGGGTTGGTTTCCTAGGGCTCAGTTTGGGGCTCTGAAAAAGCGTGGATAAATTATCAATGAAGACATGATTTTAAGATCAATGCTGAATTATTTTGACATTTTTACAAAGAGAGAAAACTCATTGAAGAAAACAGATCAAACAAGACTTCGGCCAGTAGCGAAAAGACAAAAAAAAAAAAAAAAAAACAAAAAAAAAAAACGCGGATATTTCACCTGCATAAAAACGAGGCGTATTCAGCGTAAAGTTTTTTTTTTATTTTGTCTTTTTTTGGATTTGTTTTGTTTATTTTATGTTGTTTTTTAATTGTTTTATTTATTTGTTAATTTTTTTTATGCGTTTTTAGTTACTTT
Organism: Artemia sp. Qi Xiang Cuo; assembly: GCF_049724085.1. Taxonomy (NCBI): domain Eukaryota; kingdom Metazoa; phylum Arthropoda; class Branchiopoda; order Anostraca; family Artemiidae; genus Artemia; species Artemia sp. Qi Xiang Cuo. Next base: position 62,241,124 of record NC_142798.1, read on the forward strand.
AGTTTTTAATATTTGTTTCTTTTCGCTGAAGACGCTTCGTTTTTATACAGGCGAAATATCCACGTCGTTTTTTTGTCTTTTCGCTACTGGCCGAAGTCTTGTTTTGTCTGTTTTCTTCATTGAGGTTTCTCTCTTTGTTTCTTTGCCATGGCTGGCCAGTTCGGCTTGAGATGTTTCATTCGATATTTTTACGAAATATACCAATTAAGAGTGATGGTATTCAATTATCAGGGACTGTTACCTTGGTAATTTCAATTCAAAAGAGGTTTAATGTGTCTCAATTGTAGAGATTAGGGGGTGGGAGGAGGATTTCTAGTAAATATACATATGAAGACCGAATATGGGTGTCATACAGCACTTTCTAAGACGTCCTTGAACAATCCTGATTTGAAACAGGTATAAATGACATAATCTAAACAATAGACAATTGTATAGTCTATTTATCACTGTGCATAGACAGTGTAGAGGGATTAAATATGACACTATGACTACTTGGAGCCCTCTAGCCATACAGATTGCCAATATACATAGGCTATAATTTTGGTTTTCTTGTATAGTCTATTTATCACTGTGTATAGACAGTGTAAAGGGATTAAATCTGACACTATGACTACTTGGAGCCTTCTAGCCATGCAGATTGCCAATCTACATAGGCAATAATTATGGTTTTCTTGTATAGTTTATTTATCACTCTGTACAGAATGTGTAAAGGGATTAAATCTGACACTATGACTACTTGGAGCCCTCTAGCAATGCAGATTGCCAATCTACATAGGCTATAATTCTGGTTTTCTTGTATAGTCTATTTATCACTGTGTATAGACAGTGTAGAGGGATTAAATCTGACACCATGACTACTCGGAACCCTCTAGCTATGCAGATTGCCAATCTACATAGGCTATAATTCTGGTTTTCTTGTATAGTTTATTTGTCACTGTGTATAGACAGTGTAAAGGGATTAAATCTGACACTATGACTACTTGGAGCCCTCTAGCTATATAGATTGCCAATCTACATAGGCTATAATTCTGGTTTTCTTGTATAGTCTATTTGTCACTGTGTATAGACAATGTAAAGGGATTAAATCTGACACTTTGACTACTTGGAAAACACTATGACACTATGAAAATTTGCAGATTCCGTTTTGCTCGGGAAAAATGGTGGATGATTAGTTTCTCCGAGCACTACAATTTCAATTTCAACGGTGGAAGATAATATGACTGGTACTCCATTATCTCGAGCCTGAATTATTAGCTAAAATACAAGAAATTATTTTATTTCTGAGTCAGGGGCGTAGCTCCAGAATTTTTATTGGGGGGGGGGGACCAAGAGGGGGTCCATATATGGATAGTCAATGGGCATGGGTTATCCTTCAGGGGAAAGCAGTAGTGGTCCTGGCCTCTTTAATTTGCTTATACTTACAGTAAGTGTCACGTGTTATCATATAAGTATTACAGTAACTAAGAAACTTACTAACAACTACGACTTCTACTTTGTTTTAATAGAAATAAAATTTTAAAAACTATAAAGTGATTATAAATTTTAGGTTGTTTATTTCAAACTTGCACCCCTGAAATTTATTAACCCGGGGCAAGTGCCTCCTCAACCCCTCTTCTCTAAAACCACATGTAAGAAAAAGGGTGCTAGAAAACTTGTGAAAAACACAAGCTTTAAAATGTTTTAAAGATGTCTGAAAATTCTGATGATTTTGTTCTGAATTTCCTCCTATTAGTCTAAAGGGGAAAATTAAGTCTTAATTGGATCACGTTTGTTAATTAATTTGGTCAAAGTTGAGCTGCTCTCACTGTTAAATTTGTCTTCACTTTCATTTATTGTGTTACTATAAGATGACGTAAATGAGAATCAAATCCCTTTTCAATACCTTTTTCTTCTTGTCCTACTTAACTTTATAAATTTAGCTCTGAGTCAAAGAAAGAAAGGAAGGAGGTGTGCCTTTTATTGGTTTTATTAGCCTGTTAGAACAAATTAAAACTGATGCAAATTATATTTCTAATAGCATTATAAAACACATCAGAGTAGAGAGATTGACAAAGCTGGTTTTTATGGAACTGCTTAAGGAACCGGAAGTTCGGGCCATCTTACATTGCTGAGCCTAAGAATGTGCTTATTCTGAATTAATAATTTACATAATACGTACCAGCCCAGGTGTACCAATCCTGGGACCGCATGTTCACTCTTCCACATGATGGGGGGAGGGGTATGTACGAAGCGGTTAAAAAAAACATTACAGAATAAATAAATGACCAATCCACACGCATCAAACAAATATAAAATATAAAACAAACGTAGTGGAGTCAGCTTTTACTAAGGGGGTCCGCAATGCCTGTATTAGCATGAGTTTTGATCTGTTTTTTTTTTTTTTTTTTCGAGCAGAACTATAATACTGTGTTCATATGTAGGTAGTAGTTCCATTGTAACTGAACCACAGTGTAACTGAACCCCAAGCAACTGATCCACTGTAACTGAGCCACCGTGCAACTGAACCACCGTTCAACTGAAGCACTATGCGACTGAACCACCGTGCATATGAACCAACGTGCAACTGAATCCCCGTGTAACTGAACCCTCATGCTACTGAACCCTCGTGCAAATGAACCTCTTTGAACTCAGCCCTCATACAACTCAACCTCCGTGCAACTCAACCCCATTTAACTAAATCCCCATGTAAATGAACTACCATGTAAGTTAACCCCCGTGCAAGTGAACCACCGTATAACTGAACCACCTTAAAACTGAACCACCGTGCAACTGAACCCTCGTGCAACTGAACCCTCGTACAGCTGAAGCACCGTTCAACTGAACCACCGTCCAACTAAAATCTTGTATAACTTAACTGTCGTACAACTTAAACACTTTACACATATTAGGGGAAATACCTGTTAGAATCTTTAAATGTTCAACCTTCTTGGAATTGTTCGCTTTTTAAGGTCATTATAGAAATTACTGTCAAGAGTATTTATAAAAATGCTCTGTTTTGTTGCACAAAAACAAAGAAAATCGGACGTCATAAACTCTTAAATCCAGGTTTATTTCTCTTTTTTTTATAACTGTTAAGGGGGTTCCCTTCACCCTGTCACTTTCTACGGGTCTACCCCCGTAGACAAATATTATCTTTTGTACTTAATATTGAAAATAAACATTAAAATTATACTAACATTTTGAACTGATGAGCTTTCAGCAATTAATATCATTATACATCAAATATTCAGTTTAATCTATTAGCTCTTTTTAAAGTTGTTTAAGACGAATATAGTTTCACTACAAACAAGTGTTTGAATACTGCTTCCTTTCTTAACTGTAAATAAAAATCAAAAGCCTACTGCGTCATTGGCACTTAACTGAAAACGAATTATATTACAAATATTTTCTTTTCCAGATCTTACAGCATTGAAAATAAAAATAAAATTACAGGGAAATAAATTCTTGAAATGATGGATCTTTCAACAATTAATATCATTATACATCAAATATTCAATAGGGAAATATTTTTTTTGTTTTAAGCTTGATTTTCATATTCAATCTAAGCATTACTCGCTTTAAGATCTACTTATTCATTTAGTCTTTTTGGGTTTCATTTTTTCTTTAATAGTAATTTGTGGTCGTTTTGAGTTTGAATTGTAACAGGTATGTGTATCTGCTGAGCTTAAGTTTAAAATGGCCTTTACTTTTCTTTGAAAACCTTATTTTTCAGAAAGTTCTTAAATTAATTTTTGTTTGTTTTTGATTGCAAAGAGTTTTTAAAAATCCTTATTTCAAAATAAAACTTAAAAAAAATAATAAAATATTCATCAAAGTATCAAAACTGGTATCAAAGTAACAATATCAAAGTGAAAAAATGGGTTTGTGGCAACCTCGAAGTTTTTATTATCTGATGTTTGAACTATTTTTAACAAAATGGCTATCTCAAAATTTTTATCGGATGGGTTTGGGGAAAAGGGCGTTGGGGGGAGGGGGGCTAATTAACGTTTGGTCTTTTTTGACTCTTTAAAAGTGAACTAGAACTTTCTATTTTCAATCAAATGAGCCCTCTCTGAAATTTATACGAGTATCCCTTCTATAAGAACGATATATATCACCAGAATATAACTTACAACGCCTGTCCCTGGGCCCTGGGGATTTGTGTCGACCCCGAAGCTTTAATAACTTTTGACCCTTAAACATGGCACTAGAACTCTCGATTTCCAATCGAATGATCCCCCTTTGAAGTTTCTGCGACGACCGCTTCCATATGAAGTGCCTCTGGGAAAAAAATAAATAAATAGATAATAAAACATTGGAGCCGTACGGCCTTTACTATAGGCACCGCTATAGTGATGCCTCTGATATATAGGATATCGCAGTAAATGCCAATGAGCTGGAACCCACGCAAGAACTGAAGTTTGGTTAATGCTAATGAAATAAAACAAAACAGGACGAAAATATAATAGTTTAGAAACAAGTTTCGGATATATATTTGTACATTAGGGGCGGGGGATAAAGCATAGCACATATTAAATACGCAACCTAACCTAGGTACCTTTTTTCCCCCTAAACCCCAAAACACAAAAGTTTAAATATTGTAAACGCAGGGACACACCACGATCTGCAATCCTATCCTCTATTGAAAGAAACCTGTTCGACTAGTTTCTTAAGCATCTTCCCTATATAATATATCGTGTGGGTTCCAGCTAGTTGACAAGTACCGACATTGCTTATATGCCCTTTCGAAAACCTGCGTGAAAATAATATTTTTGTTTAATTAAAACATCCTCTAAAGGTTCCTTAAAAGTTTCAGTTTAATACTCTTAGCGTTATTAGTTATAGTAATCGTAGTAGTAATATTAGTAGCATGTACATGGAGCCTTCTGGCTAGTTTGAAGTCCCTCACCTCAGTTACACGGTGGTTCAGTTACACGGTGGTTTAGTTACAGGGGTTCAGTTGCTTGGGGTTCAGTTACACGGTGGTTCAGTTACACGCACACCGTAGGTAGTTGGAGGGTGTGGTAATCCGATGCATATGTGTAATGTAGTATTCTAGGAGCAGCCATATAAGCCCAGAAAACTGGGCTTCGTGCTTTTTTGTATATATTAGTTGTGTAATAAAGATCTCCATTCTTAAAAAAAATGATAAAAATGAGTTCGTGTAGATGACCGTAGTGTACTGTAAACACTTTCGGGTGGGTGGTGGTGAGTTTAATAAGCTTGGATTCTTTGCCATTAATATTAAAGTACATATCTCCTTTCCACTTCCTTCCACTCCAGCGTCTATTATAGGATAAAATATCGCAGTTGAACTACGCACTATTCAAACAGCCCCGTGCATCACGTCATTCAGCTGCCTATGATATGAAAATGCCGTCTTAGCAAATCAAAATGTACACCCTTTAAATTACGATTGTTGAACCTTACTCAGGAAAATTGCACCCCCCCCCCCGGATTGAATAACATGAAAAAATCACTTTCTTTACATGGGCAGAAGCGATATGTCCTCTATTTTTTCCAATGGAAAAGAACAAAAAAGGGTAGTGTTCTACTAGCTGCAACCCATGCGTGAAGTGAAGTTTGGTTAATGTTAATGAAATAAAACAAAATATGATAAAAATATAATAGTTCAGAAACAAATTTTGGCTATATATTTGTGCATCATGGGGGGGGGGGGCAAAGCATAGCATATATCAAATACGTAACCTAACCTAACCTAGGTACCTTTATTCCCCCTAAGCCCCAAAAAACTAAAGTTTCAATACTGTAAACGCAATGATAAATCAGTGTTTGCAATCCTCAGCATAGGAATCACCGTTGGAAGAACCAGTTTGACTAGTTTCTTTAGCATCTTCCCTGTATAATATATTGCGTGGGTTGCAGCTAATAGAACAGTATCCAAAAACGGGTATTGTCCATTGAAATAATTCGGCGGACAAATTTCCGCCCACCCCTGGAAATTTTTCTTGCATTTGAAATATGATATTTTTAACTTAAAGTATTCGAAAAAAAAAATATCTGAATTATTAACATACTCGTGGAAATTGTTTGAGTAAGTATATCCAGAAAATCTGAGCAATTCTTGGTAGCACTGTGGTAGAAACCTTATATTAATTAGAACTTACCAGGGACGCCAATCGGGTGGGAAAAATTGACACATAGAGTTTGAAAATTACCTCCCCCTTTGTCTTTTTGTTAAAAAAAATTAAATCTAGGAAAATAACAAAAACTTTTTTTGTGCAAAGCAAGGTATGGGAGTTATACATTTCCACAAAAGGGGGGGGGGATACTGAATATTTTTTTATGTCTAAAATTGCCTTCACCATGCAAAGCTCGGTCTCCTAGTGTTGCATGTTAAAACAGATAAGAATAGATAAAGAGTATCGATCAATACCGCTTATTTGTGAGCATAAAATTTCTAAATTGTGAAAAAAAACATACATATAATGTTTGGATTTACTTTATCCTAATAGTAGCATACATTTTATACAGCATGCTGAGGCAGATATAAATGTCACATAAGCAGTCCTGGCGTTACGTGAAATGCGCCTAATACCAGTAATAATCCTCAGCACATTTATGTCAATTCTTTTTTTTGGAGCTGGTTATAACGAAATATTTAGAAATATGGTATTGTACATAGAGGCAGTTCTACATTTATGGGATAGTATATGGATCCAAAATGCAAGGAATGAGACGTTATCAGCGCTCACCAGGCGTTTGAACTACAAATAAAAGAAATTGGATCTATATTGGAGTTTTGATTTAAATATTGGAAGTAAAAAATTAAACATTTAATTTATTTTGATACGTCCCCCGACTAGCTTCTATGACTAAGCTGCAACTGATTTGACCTATCTAGGTACAGTAATCTATCGCTATCTAGCCGAGGTAAGTCTTAAGATAGGACCGGCATCTAGTTAATCGGACTATTATGTTTGTGAACATATTGGGAACAACTAAATATATTGGGAACAGCTTAGAAGATCTGTGTAAAACTTTAAGGCACTTCAAAGCAAAAAAAGCAGAAGATCGGCCAATTGACATTTAAATTTAGTGTCAGAGGAAGGAGAAGGGGTTAAATAATTATGTCCCTATTCCAAAAAAAAACGAAATATTTTTGCACCAAAAGGTGATACGAGACTTATAATTTGTGCTCAGATAAGTACCAAGATAAATCAGTTGACACTCTTCAGTGCCAGGGTATCAAAATGGTGCATCAACAATATCTCAGGAACGTCTAAGGGTATTAAGTTGAAACTTTCAGAAAATATTGAGTGGATGTTAAATAAAATGAAAAAACACCAAGTGCATCCATTTTGTCAAAATGATGTGCATGCAGTATCTCAGGAACTATGAAGAGCGTCCCATCGAAAGGTCAATTCAAAGATTAAGACTGAGATATTATCTATACTACATTGTCCTGTCCTGGTACAATGGGTTGGATCTCAGTTCGGTAATGCGAGAACCAGAGTTTGAACTCAGCTGCAGCAACACACGGCAGGGCCGTCACAAGAACTTTAGTTGTCAAGAAGCCTTGTTAATCCAATGCATAGTTACTTGCAATCACCGAACAGTTCGTGGTAAGAAACTGTAAGTAAGGAGCAACTTGGCTCAATAGTAACCTGAACACTAAAAAATAGAACTTTGATATCAATAGGTAAATCAAGAGGATCAGCTTATTATGCTGTTTCTAAAGATACAAGATTCATCAAGTTTAGTGTTACCCATCAAAAGTTACGAGCCTGTGAAAATTTGCCTGATTTTTGAAATGGGGGGAGAAACGTCACCTAAAATTCAAGGAATCTTGATGAAAATCACACCTTTGGGTTCAGCATACCAGAGAACCCTATTGTAAAAGTTTCAAACTCATATATACAAAAATGTGGAATTTTGCTATATTTGCCAGAAGACAGATCACGGATGCGTTTATTTTTTCTCAGGGGTGATGCTACTGAAATAATGATCCTAAAAGATCGGGAAAGGGCACACTTGAACGAAAAATTAAAAGTTCTAATGTCCTTTTTAAGTGACAAAAAAGATTGGAGGGCAACTGGCCCCCTCCCACGCCAATTTATTTCCTAAAGTTATTTGACTACAATTTTGAGACGTCCATTTTGTGCAGTATAGTTGAAAGATCAAATAACTATGCCTTTAGGGGTAAAATGACCCCTCCCCCCTCCACGGTCCGTGAGGAGAGGCCTGTAAGTTATGAAATTTGCCCATTGATTGCGTATATTATTTGTTATTCGGAAGTTTACAGACATTTTTTTGGGGGGGGGGGATTTTGTGCTTGGGATAAATCTTCCTTGGGGAGGGATATTTCCGAGGGGGGGGGGGTGAATTTGCCAGAGAAACTAGGGGGATTTGACTGAATTCCTATACAAAATTCTTTTTAATTGTCTTACCTTCTCTTTGCCAACTCAATTTTGCATGTGGAGATTTTCCGGAGGAAATATCCAGGGGCAATTTTCCACCTATTTTGATTTCCGGTAAAAGTTTCCACGAAAGGAGGCATTTTCGGAGTGATCGAGAAACCGATTAGAGATTAAAGGCTTTTACAAATGAAAGTGTGCTAAGGATAATTTTTCAGGCTTAACCGTCCGCAAGAAATTTTACTGGGAGGGGAAATTTTCAGCGAGGATGGAACTGTCTGGGGAAACTTGACGGGGGTGTTTACTTTACAGCTGATGAAATTTTAACGGAGTTTCCCGTGAGCAGGGGGGGGGGTATATTTCACTGAGGGTGAGCCAGATTTACCTGGATTATTTGAAAAATGAACAAAAGTTAAAAAAACAAACACGTTTTTTAAACTGAAAGTAAGGAGCAACATTAAAACTTAAGACAAATAGAAATTATTCCATATATGAAGGGTGGCCCCCTCTTCAATTTGTTGCACTTTAAGCTTAAGTTTAACTGTTTGTTGCAGTTTTTTACGAACTGTTACTGAAACATCGGTGCCGCTTAATTAAAATAGATAGTTTTAAAAATGCTAAAAGCTTTAGAGTAAAGAGCAAGGTATTGAGGAGGGGATAAGTCGGACAACCCTTCATAACGGAATAAATTCTGTTCGTTTTGAGTTTTAATGTTGCTCCTTATTTTCAGTTAAAAACACTTAGGTGAATAGGTTTGAAAATTAATGTTAAAAAGACTAAGTCGCTACGGCTAGAAATAAGTGAAGATGAAAATGTGACGTTGAGTAACGAGCTTATTGGTCAGGTGGACAGCTTCACTTACCTTGATAATATTATTAGCAAAAATGGTGGGAGCAGTGAAGATGTTAAAAGTAGAATAGCCAAGGCTCATGGTGTTGTTTCACAGTTGAATTTTTTTTTCGGAAGGATAGGGAGATAAGTCAACAAACCAAGATTAGAATATTGGAAGATACAGTGGTGACAGGAGTCAAATATGGTTCTAAAGCATAGGTGCTCCGAAACGCGGATGAATATTTGCTAGATGTTTTCCAGAGAAATTGCGTACGGATTTTTCTGGATACCCAATTGACTGACGTATTTCAAATAGCATGCTGTACGAAAAATGTGGTCCAACCCCGCTTTCTAGGGCTATAATGAGAGAAAGGCCGAGATGGCTAGGGCACGTTCAGCGGATGAAGGATGACAGATTGCTGACAATTTTTCTTTTTGGCTAACCGTTTAGGACTAAACAGAAAGGAGGTCGTCTGCGGTTGGAGTGGGAGGATTCCATAAAGAAAGATTTAAGGAAACTTGGAAATTCCTGGGACGGTGTAAAGAGGGGTTCTTTGAATAGATTCGGATGGGGGAGAAGCGTGGGTAGCTGCGTTGGCCTCAAGCGGCTTGGTGCTACGATGAGTTGTAAGTAGACGTAGTAGTAGTAGTTTCAAGGAATAACGAGGGATATGTTGAACTAAATCAGAAGATATTATTTGTATCCACGTTGTCAAAATGGAACATGTGCAATATCTCAGGAACACCTCAAAAATCAAGCTGAAAGTTTTATATGATTTATGATCGGTGTGTTGAACTAAATCAAAAGACACTATGAGCATAAAGGTTGTCAAAATGGCCTCTCTTCAATATCATAGAAACAGCCAAGGGAATTAAATTGAAGCTTTTAGGGTATTTTGACAGACCAACCAAATTAAAAAAAATGCTCCTTTGGACCAGTTTGTCAAAATAACATATCTGCAGTATCTCATGGATCGTTAAGAGTATTAAATTAAAACTTTCAGGCAACGTTGAGGTAAATATTTAACTATATTAAAAAACCCAATGTGCATCCATATTTTAAAAAATGGCGCAGCTACAACATATAGAAAACACATAACGGTATGAATTCAGACCGCCAAGGAAGGGTCAAAACAGTCTTTCTTTTTAGCTCTGACAAACACATTTTGTTTGGCACTACAAGATAACATGGAGATAATAATTCATGCACAGCAATGTAGCAACACAAAATGGAAAACACTATGGTTTGCCAGGCTGTCAAAATGGTGTATCAACAGTATCTTAGGAATTACACGAAGTATTAAGTTGAAAATATCAGGAAGTATCGAGGGGGGGGGGGGAATAGACATTTAATTATGGATTTTGGGAAAGAAGGAAAAAAACTGAAAAGATATAATGTGCATCCTGGCTATTAAATTACAATCTTTGGAATATACCGGGAACCCGTACGGACTATTGAAATGGTAAGTTCTAATGACCTTTTTAGGAGTCAAAAGGGATTAGTGGCCATCCAGACCTCTCCCGTGCTATTTTTTCCTACCCGTTCTGACAACCCCAAGGGCATCCAATAAAATTATTTAGATAGCCATTTTATTCAAAACAGTCTAAGATTCAATAAATGTGCCATCTCTGCAGCAGACGACATATGCCACGTAAGTCAGATGTGTGTCAGGCATCACAAAACAAGCGGAAATCAGACATGTCTTCCAGGTTTGGAAGCCTCTGGATGTGGACTTACAACGGTTCATTTTTTGCAACTAAATTTATGGTCAAATTAATCAAATTTATGAGTTGAGTAAATCAAACAGTTTGGGGTAAAAAGCTGCAAGTAATGAGTGATACAGGCCAATAGTAACCAAAACTATTATAAGAGCAATTTTAATAGCCATTAATGCGTAAAAAGAATTCTTTTTTTTATTCTGATTCCAAATATATAAAATTCATCAAGTTTAATATTACCCATCTAAAGCAACAACCCTGAGAAAATTCGCCTGGTTTCCTAAGAGAGGGAACCATCTATAAAACAGCAAGTGACATTTATGAAAAACCATACTGTAGAGGTATCACGCTCTTTCAAAAATGTGGAATTTCGTATTCCTTTTCTCCAGTAGAAAGATCACGGATGCGTGTTTTTTTTCCCAGGGTGGTCATGTCAAACAGACAGTTCTAGAAGATCAGGAGAGGGCTGATTCGAAGGGAAATTAAAAGTTCTAGCACCTTTTTTATATGACCAAAGGACTGTAGCACGAGAAGAAGCATTTTCTGCTATTTTATGCCAGAAAACTATGATTTTACTTCAAAGAGCCTTTCCTTGCGATCAACCCACCGAAGTACAGCTCGTCAGGTATACCTTGAGCAGGGTACTCCCCGCCAAGAATATCTGAAAACGAGTTTAGCCCGGCGATCGATTGCCACATGGAATAGATTGCCGGCAGATGTAATCCCGAAAAATCCTTCCCTTGACACGTTCAAGAGAAGGTATAAAAAGTACTCCAGTGTTAGAAAATGAGGTAACTACCAGGACTAGCGGAAAATCATCATTTGTGATGGAGCCGTGAAGTCTGTAATAAAAAAAAAGTAAAAAAAAGAGGACTAAGTTGCTATTGATAGAAAATTCTGAGACAGTCAAGCGATTTAAAACTTACAAAAACTATGTATTGAGCTTCTAAGTTGCAGAAAAGGTAATACTGCTCGGTGGTGCAGTTGTTTCTGAAATACAACGTAGTTTATACAAGATAAATGGTTAATGTGAGCATTTTCTTGATGCTTGACTTAACATAGTTTATGTACTTCATTTTTCATGAGATTGTCTATAGTGATATATAGTTTTGCAAAAGCTGTTAAGAAGGAGGGGTGATGGATCCTTGCCAAGGTGGAGGGCAGATACCTAACAGAACGTATTTTAATGCTCAAATTGTCTCCATGAGCTTTGGATATTTACAGAGAGGGGCAGGGGGTATGAAATAATTTCTCATTCCCCTTCATGTAGAGTAAGCCTTAATAAGGGTGTGGCGGGATGATACCTCCTTTTTATAACAAAAAAAAAATGTTTCTTACATATATTTTAGAGCTTTATTTGACGAAACTAATTTTTCCATATTTCAAAAATATGAAATCAACTGATTTTTAAATGAGCATCAGCCATAATAAAGGGAGAGGAATGGTTTTTTTTTAGGGGGAAAGGGATGCCCGATACCTTAAAGAGTGCATTTTAATGTTGAAATTTACTTTTCTTATTGAACCTTTGGATAAATCTAGACTGTGTTTTTGGAATGAGAATGGAGGTTGAAATTGATATCTAATCCCTCTCGATTCCCGGGAATATCTTTTGTCTACTTCCTTCTATCGGCAAGTAAGTAAGTAAGTATTACAACACTAGATTCTCAAGGTCCAAACCGGCGGTGCTGATTTCCGTTTCGTTGCTCTTCAGCCAGGGAGTGCAATGGTGATTAGGGGCCAGTCATCCTATGATTTCGCAGACTCTTCCTGCTTAACTTCCCCAGATTTCTCCAGGTACCCATTTAGAGTTGGGTCTGCTCTAGCTGAGCTTACAGAGTCGCGCCACTGATCCCCGTTCCAAACCGAATAACTGGCCACGCCAGGAATCAAACCCGTGCCCATCAGACAAGGGATTCCCAACCAAAAGCGCCAATCACTTAGCCAGGACGACTCATATTTAAAACTAGACTCTTTGAATAATTATTGGAGGGGCTCGTTTTTTTTTCATGTCTCGAAGCATTGTTTTATGAATACGGTACCAATCGCTACCAATCTATTTACAGTTACTAATAAATGTAATTTATCAGCAAGTTAACGGGTGTGTGTGCGGAGGGTAAACGATATTACATCTTAATAGTGCCAAGGCATGATTTGAAAAATTCATTTAAAAAATATTTTTTAAATGAAAGTAAGCTGCAAGAGTAAAATTGAAAATGAATAAAAATTATTCAATATATGAGGGAAGCTATCCCCTCCTGAGCCCCCAATCCTTACAATAAAGTTGTATGGTACTTAGAAAAAAGCTTTTTATTCCAATTATGCGGGCCTTGTGTTTGAGAGGTCGGTTTTAAGGAGTCGGGGCAAAAAGCAAAACTTTAGCGTAAAGAGAGAGGGGCTGAGCCAACCCCCTGGACAACCCTCTCAAATACAAAATAATTTCTGTTTGTTTTAAGTTTAATTCTTACTCCTTACTTTCAGTTGTATAAACTTGCTTTTTTACGTGTAAATGACTTTTGATTCTATGCTGAAATTTTGGGAGAGAGGACTAAAGAAAACAAAAGACAAAGCATATAAGTAAGCATATCAAACAAGCAAAAATAAAAAATTAAGAGATTTGAAGAGTTACATAATCATTGCAAATGAAGCAGTCCAGTCAAAAATGAAAGTGAATTCCCATAAATCTAATATTATGACCCTTAGTTTCCTTAAGTCAAAGCCATCGTTTACAACTCCGATACCTAATGAAATAATCACAACAAAAACTAAATTCTTAGGGGTCACACTTACTAGAAATTTGAAATGGGAGGCCCACAGTTGTTCTATTATTAAACAGCCTAGTGCATCTCTGTCTTTCCTTAAGCTATTTGCTAAATTTTCATGGCCAAAAGCACATATCCTCTGCCTTTATATAAATTTTGTCCGTCCACTGCTTGAGTGTCCTTAACCAGTGTGGCATTTTGGCCTTACGGTAGATCAGTCCGATAGGTTAAAAATTATCCAGAAGGGAACCCTGATAATTATTTATGGTCGGGACAAAGTGCCTTGCATTCTCCTCCTCAAGGAATTCCACCTCCCTACCTTGGCAACCCGACGTGTTTTTCTTTGGGCTAATTTTGGGAATAATATACATCGTAACCTACGCTTTCAATGTATATTCCCAGCCCCTTATTGCCCACCAAAGCCCCGTTTACCTTGATCAAAAGCATAAGAAATCCCGGTTCTAAGTCCTATCAATGCAAGAACAGAGCCTTACAGAAAGAGCTTTGTGCCAGCGTTTGTTGAAATCATAAATGAATGAACATTGTAATGTATCATGTGAATGTGTCATGCACATTGTTAATAAGTCAGGTTGTTTGTTTCATTTCTATTTGACAAGCCAGTCGAGGTCATCCCCGTATGTTTTTATATTGTACTTATGTTTTTTTTTATACAATGTAGGCTATCTGACAGTAAACGACAAATTCGGCTATTTGATGTTGTGAAAGTTTGCCTGTTAATAAATTATCATTCATTCACTCATCTTAAACTTTCTAGGTGTAAGTCTTGTGCCGATTAAAAGCGTATTTCAGTTGCTTGCACTCTCTTACAAGCAATTACTTGTGCTTTGACGTCCTAATGATCACAGGTATATGCCCTATAAGTTTCAAGTCAATCTGGAAAAAGGTCAAACACTGAAAGCGTTTCCCCGATTTCAAGCCCCCTTTCTCTGTAAAAAGCTTTACTGGACACTCTTATAGATAAATTGTAGATTAAATAGAAATTGTTCTAAAAACAATACTTACGCTGTATTTGCGTTCTACCGTAGGATCCAATTCTTTATTCAGAATGATATTTCCGTCTTTTTGTTCAATCTCAAAAGTAGAAGCCCAGGATCCTTAAAAAAACAACAAATTTGATAAAAATTTGTTTAAAGATTAGAATAAGAGTTAGTTTAAGTTAGGTTAGATAATTAAGTTAGTTAAATTAGGTTAAGAGTTTGGTTAAGAGTAAGGTCAAGTTTAAAAAAGATTAAGAATAAGGCTATTGCCAAGCCGTGTAAATTCTTGTTTAAGCAATAATTTTCATGTGAACGAGAAAATAAGTTTAATATTTTCTTCTATTTGAGATGTTGCAGGCTGGTTCGTCAATAACAAACCAAAATAATTTGTGTGATTTTTCTTTATTACCTTGGATTAAAATCCTGTTTTTTCCGAAACATTGAAAAGGGAGATAGAATAAATGTGTGGATAAACTTTTTCAAGGCCGTGCCCAGAGGGGGGGGTGGGGGTTAGGGGGGTTTGAACCGCACCGAAATGGTTTTCTGACTCGTAAAAACGTAACAAAAATTGATATAAAAAAAATTACGTGTTTTTTGAGTTTTTTTTTGTAACCCCCCCCTCCGAGAATTCTTTTTGAGTAAAATCCCTTCCGAAAAAAAATCCTGGGTACAGCCTTGTACTTTAGGTGCTCAATTGAAGCAAAGAGTCAATGTAACAAGATATTTTCAATTTTTAAATTATTTTTGAAAGATAGTTCTCCCTCTTTTTTGAATTTTAGTATTAAAGTCCTAAGATGGAATGTGCAAATTTGATAGTTTATGAAACACTTTCAAATATTTTCCTAACAAGATACTTCGTATTCATAATTCTTCAGTTTGAAAAATTTAATGTGAGTAATCAATATCAAAATAATTTCAACTGTGACAAATTTGCAAAATTATTACAGCATATAATTCGCAAACACAAATTTTTTTTTGATGCGATAATGCAGAATAAATTTTTTGATCGAAACCTATTGCATGTTGCTCAGTTTTATCCCGGAATTTACAGGCAAAAATCCTTATACTACTTAAAAAGTAAGAATATCTTGAGATTAGTAACTGCGCGAATAGTTTATTTGTCTTTGATTTCTCTCTCTCTCTCTCGCTCTCTTATACACACACACACACACAAACTCTCTTTGTCTATCGCTCTCATGCACTCACTGTATCTCTTTGTGTACCACTCACTGCATTACTCACCGGCTAAATCATTCATTCAATATATCCCTCACTCAGTTTTCTTTTACTTCTCTTCCACCTTCCCTCCCCATTTTGTTTCCGTCTATTTGGTTCTTTTAATTAAAGAATCATTATTGACTGCTTTACTCTGCAGTCAATGTACTTTCTTCTTCACTTCATTCATGTACAGGATTAAACAAAAAAAACAAGTTTTTTAAACTGAAAGTAAGGAGCGACATTAAAACTTAAAACGAACAGAAATTGTTCCGTATATGAAAGGGGTTGTCCCCTCCTCAACGCCTCGCTCTTTACGCTGAAGTATTTTATTGTTTTAAAAAATAATGTTGTGAGACAGAGTCAAACTTTAGCGAAAAGAGCGCGGCGTTGAGGAGGGGACAGCCCCTTTCATATACGGAATAATTTCTGTTCGTTTTAAGTTTTAATGTCGCTCCTTACTTTCAGTTTAAAAAACTTATTTTTTTAAATTTAATTTCTGATCGTTTTTTAGTTAATGCAGCTTTGATTTTGGCTCACCGTCATTGAATAAGTAAACAAATTTGCATAAAATTTTTACTTTTCTTTTGCTAAATGGCTGTCTCTAAATTTGGTTCTGACGTAATTTACAAATTAACTTATGTAACGAACTTCTATATTCGTATATTTTTCTTATGGCAAAAAATACAAAGTTGCAGATTTTTGCAGATATGAGCTTAAAACCTATGTAATAGGGTTTTCTGAGACGCTGAATCTGACGGTGTGATTTTCAATAGAATTCTTTCACTTGTAGGGGATGTTTCCCCCCTCTTAAAAAAATCAGGTAAATTTTCTCAGGGTTGTAGCCTTTGATAAGTAATACTAAACTTAATAAAATTTATATATTTAGAATCAGCATTATAAACCCATTCTTTTGATACATTTATTGACATTAAAATTCCGTTTTTAAAAGTTTCGATTACTATTGAGCCGTATCGCTTGTTTTTTTTATTTTTTTTTATTACGTATATGTTATTACGTATATGAGGGGGTTCTCCCCTTAGTCAATACCACGCTCTTTACGTTAAAAGTTAAAATTTTTTTAAATTCACAAACCCCTGAATCACAAAGGCCGTTTAAATAGAATAGTTAGCTCTTTTTAAAACACTAAAAAAAAAAATGTAGCGTAAAGAGCGAGGTATTGACTTGAGGGAGAACGCCCTCATATACGTAATAATTTCTGTTCATTTTAGGTTCTAACGTTGTTTCTTATTTTCAGTTGAAAAAACTATTTTCTTTAAATTTAATTTTTGATCTTATTTTAAATAATGCTTGGATATCCGGCGCTCCCTTCATAGAAATGTCCCTTACCCCAAAGAAACATCCTCCACGGAAATATTCTCCCGAGTAACCCCCTCCTCCAGCCCCCCCCCACCAGAAAAAAATCCTTCCTGAAAATGTGTATACGTCCCAATAACCAATACAATATGTAAGCAATGGGCAAAGTTCATAACTTGCAGCCCTTCCCCTGGGAACTGTCAGGGATTAAGTCATACTAAAAGACATATTTATTAGATTTTCGACAATGTTGAAAAAAATGGCTATCTTGAAATTTTGATTGAGTGACTTTGAGAAAAAAATGACTCTGGGAGGGAATCTGGTAGCCCTCCATTGTTAGTTCACTTAAAAAGGGCACTAGAACTTTTAATTTCTGTTCCAATGAACCCTCCTACGATATTCTAGGACCACTGGGTCAATACGATCACCCCTGGGAAAAATAAACAAAAAAAAAATAAACACGCATCCGTGATATTTCTTCTGGCAAAAAATCGATAATTCCATATTTTTGTAGATAGGAGCTTGAAACCTCTACAGTGGGGTTTTCTGATACGCTGAATATGATGGTGTGATTTTCATTAAGGTTCTATAATTTTTAGGGGGTCTTTCCCCCTTTTTTCGAAAATCAGCCAAATTTTCTCAGGCGCGTTACTTTTGATGGGTAGAATTAAACTTGATGAAAGTTATATTTTTGAAATTAGAATTAAAATCTGATTCTTTTGATGTATCTATTGGTACTAAAATTCCGTTTTTTAGAGTTTCGGTTACCATTGAGCCGGGTCGCTCCTTACTTACAGTTCGTTACCACGAACTGTTTGATTAAATAAAAAAAACATGTTTTTTTTTAACTGAAAGTAAGGAGCAACATTAAAACTTAAAAATAACAGAAATTATTCCGTATATGAAAGGGACTGTCCCCTTCTCAACGCCTCGCTCTTTACGCTAAAATTTCTTATTGTTTTCAAAAAATAGAGTTGTGAGAAATAGTCTAACTTTAGCGTAAAGAGGGAGGCGTTGAGGAGGGGACAGCCCTTTTCATATGCGGAATGATTTCTGTTCGTTTTAATTTTTAATGTTGCTCCTTACTTTCAGTTAAAAAAACTTGTTTTTTATATTTAATTTTTGAACATTTTTGAATTAATGTAGGTTTTGAATTTGGCTCACCGTACATGAAAAAAAAAAATTGCATATTAATTTTACTTTTATTTGGTTAAATGGCTTTCTCGAAAGCTGTTTAATTTTTTTTACGAACGTTTTTATTAGTAATTAATTAAAAAAAACTTTTTCCACAAAATAAGTTTTTCAAATAAAAGTAAAGAAATCCATTAAACAAAAAATGAGCAAAAATAAAATCAAATAATCTACCAATCTCGAAACTACCACATTTAGCATCGATAAATAAATGAAACCCAAAATGAACAGAAATTACAATAATAACCCAGTCAAACTCAAAACGAGCAGAACGAGCCTTCCCAAGGCCAGAACAAAATTTGCACTTCACCGAAAAAAATACAAATGTTTTTACTTTTATAACTTTAATAAATCAAATAATTTTAACATTTTGATTACTAAATATCAGTATATGTATTTTAAACTGACAATGCACATTCATTTGTATTTTTTCAGCAAAGTGCAAGTTTTGTTCTGGCCTTGGGAAGGCATAGGGATTTTGCGACCAACTTATGTTAATTTCTGCTGGTTTTGAATTTGATTCAAAACGTGCCTCAAGAGGCACTCGCCCTTTCAATTTCCAATCAAATGAGCCCTTTTGAATGTTCTACGACAACTCTTTCAATAAAAACCTTATATGTCCCCAGGGATTAACTTACAACCAGGGCTGGGGGAGGGGGGTTGTCATACTCAAAGACCTAATTTCTAAAACTTTCAACCTCGTTGAAGAAAATTGCTATCTCACAATTTTGATTGGATGTGTTTGGGGAAATGGTGGGCGTGAGAGGGGGGTTAGTTGCCCTCCAATATCTTCCGACGATTAAAAAGAGCACTAGCCCTTTCAATTTCCAATCGAATGAGCCCTTTTTGAAGTTTCTACGACAACACGTTCTATAAAAACCTTATATGCCCCAGGGCATAAATTACAACCCTTGCCCTGAGGGCTGTGAGGGGGCTGTAATCCTCAAAGACCTAATTTCCAGAACTTTCAACTACGTTCAACAAAATGGATATTTAAAAATTTTGATTGGATGTATTTGGGGAAATGGTGGGCGCGAGAGGGGCGTTAGTTTCTCTCCAATCACTTTCAACTATTAAAAGGGGCACTATCCCTTTCAATTTCCAATCAAATGAGCCCTTTTGAATGTTCTACGACAACGCTTTCAATAAAAACCTTATATGCCCCAAGGGCACACTAGCCCTTTCAATTTCCAATCGAATGAGCCTTTTTGAAGTTTCTACGATCACGCGTTCTATAAAAACCTTTTATGCCCCAAGGCATAACTTACAACCCTTGCCCTTAGGGCTGTGAGGGGGTTGTCATCCTCAAAGACCTAATTTCCAGATCTTTCAACTACCTTAAACAAAATGGCTATCTCAAAATTTTGTTTTGATGTGTTTGGGGAAAGGGTGGGCGTAAGAGGGGCGTTAGTTTCTCTCCAATCACTTTCAACTATTAAAAAAGGCACTAGCTTTTTCAATTTCCAATCAAATGAGCGCTTTTAAAGTTTCTACGACAACATTTTCAATAAAAACCTTATATGCCCCCAGGGCATAACTTACAACCCTTGCCCTGGGGGCTGGGAGGGCGAGGGGGGTTGTTATCCTCAAAAGACCTAATTTCCAGAACTTTCTACTACGTTTAAGAAAATGGCTATCTCAAAATTTTGATTGAAATAGTGGGCGTGAGAGGGGGGGGGGTAGTTGCCGTCCAATCATTTCCGACTATTAAAAAGGGCACATACCCTTTCAATTTCGAATCGAATGAGCCTTTTTGAAGTTTCTGCGACAACGCTTTTTATAAAAACCTTATATGCCCCAGGGCATAACTTACACCCCTTGCCCTGAGGGCTGGGAGGGGGGGGTGTCATCCTCAAAGACCTAATTTCCAGACCTTTCAACTATGTTGAAGAAAATTGCTATCTCAAAATTTTGACGGAAATGGTGGGTGTGAGGGGGCTTACTTGCCATCCAATCACTTTCAACTATCCAAAAGGGCACTAGTTGTTTCAATTTCCAATCGAATGATTCCTTTTTGAAGTTTCTACGACAGTACTTTCTATAAAAAAAAACTTATATGCCCCCAGGGCATATAAGGGGTGTGGGAGGAGTGTCATCCTCAAAAAAATAATTTCCAAACTTTTTAACTACGTCGAACAAAATGGCTATCTCAAAATTTTGATTGGATGTGTTTCGGGAAATGGTGGGTGTAAGAGGGGTGTTAGTTATAATCCAATCACTTTCGACCATTAAAAAGGGCACAAGCCCTTCTAATTTAAAATCGAATGAGACATTTTTGAAGCTTCTTCAACATCACTATCTATTAGAACCTTATAAGCCACAAGTGCATAACTTACAATCCTTGCCCCTGGGGCTCTGAAGGGGTTATCATCCTCAAAGACCTAATTTCTAAATTTTTTAACTACTTTGAACAAAATGGCTATCTAAAAATTTTTATTGTATGTGTTTGGGGAAAAGGTGGGCGTAAGAGGGGGGTTAGTTGCCCTCAAATCACTTTCGACTATTAAAAAGGGCACTAATACTTTGAATTTCCAATGGAATGAGCCCTATTACAAGTTTCTACGACAAAGCTTTCTATAAAACCCTTATATGCCCCCAGGGCATAACTTACAACCCTTACCCTGAGGGCTCAGGGCGGAGTATCATCCTCTTCGATATAATTTCCGGACCTTTCAACTACTTTAAACAAAATGGCTATATTAAAATTTTGATTGGATATGTTTGGATAAGTAATGGGCGTGGAAGGGGTGTTAGTTGCCTTCCAATCACTTTTGACTATTAAAAAGGGCGCTAGCCATTTCAATTTCCAATCAAATGAGCTCTTTTTTGAAGTTTCTACGACAACGCTTTCTATAAAAAAAAACCTTATATTCCTCAAGGGCATAACTTACAACCCTTGCCCTGAGGGCTGTGGGGGTGGGTGTCATCCTTAAAGATCTAAGTTCATGAATTTTAAGCGACGTTTAACAAAATGGCTATAGCAAAATTGCGACTAGATGTGTTGGGGGAAAGGGTTGTTATGAGAGGAGGGCTAGTTGCTATTTAGAAGGTTATAACTATTAAAAAGGACAAAAACCCTTTGAGTTTCCAGTCGAATGAGCGCTTTTTGAAGTTTCTATGAACGCACTTTCTATAAAAAAAAACTTATATGCCCCAGGGCATAACTTACAACCCTTGCCCTGAGGGTTTTGGGGGATTGTCCTCCTCAAAAACATAATTTCTGTCTTGAAATCAGCTCTACTTTACAACATAGATATCTCAAAATTTGAGTGGATATGGTTGGGGAAATGGCTTGCAGGGGTGTTAGCTGCCTTCAAATTCATTTTAGATGTTGAAAAGAGCAGTAGACATTCCGATTTTAACTTGCATGATTCCTTTTCGAAGTTTCTACGACAATTCATTCGATACGAAGTGCCCTGGTCTAAGACCAGAAACCAAAAAATTAAAAAATAAATAATACATTGTGCCAACACCGTTCTTTACTTAGGCAGTGCTATTGTGCTGCCTATGATATCTATCAGATAGACTATCAAAACTCCGTTGAAGACTAGATGAAGGTAGTGGATCCAGTGAAGATGAAAGGGATTATTTTCACAGCTGAATGTTTATAAGAATAGGAGAATAAGTCTATGAACTAAAATTAGAATATTGGAGATCAAGGAAAAGAGAATGGTCAAGTGCGGTTCAAATACGTGGTCCTTCAAAAGTTTGAAGAAAGTTTATTAAATGTCATCAAGAAGAATCGTATAAGAACATTCTTAAGTGCTTTTTCAACTGGTCATTTATCAAATAATAAGCTGTCTAAAAGTTTGGTTTGATTTCACTTTCTTTGTCTACAATGAAAGAAAGGTCAAGATTACTTAGCCAATTTTACTGGATGGAGGAGGACATAACGCTAAAGGCTCTGCTTTTTGCGATCCACCTGGAGCCAAACAATTAGCAGTTCGTCCCCGAATGGGGTAGGAAGTGGGTTATTGAAGGAGCTTAAAATGACTTTTTTAATAAATCGAGGTGGTAGAGAATTGGGCACATCACATGTGTCCACCCGAGGCTAACACAGCTACACAAGCTTCCTCCATCCCATTCTATTCAAAACCTTCCTCTTTACACCCTCCCAGGAAGTTCCTATTTCCCTTAAATCTTTCTTTATGACATCTTCCTACCCCAGCCGCGGACGACCTGCTTTCCGTTCAGCCCTTCATGGTGGGCCGAAAAGGACAATCTTTGGAAATCTCTCATCCTTCATTCGCAGAACTTGCACTAGCCATCTCAATCTTTCTTTCATTTTTACCCTAGAATGCCGGATTGAATCATACTTTTCGTACAGCCTACTGTTTGAGCATATAAGCAGCCATATTTTTGAAAACATCAGTCATGGAATACTTTTGTACTTTGAAAATCTATTGTGGGCAAATTCATCACTTTTTCAACTACCAAGAAAAAAAAATCTTTAGAACTACCAAGAAAAAAAAATCTGGGCAAAGAAAGCTGACGATCCACAAGGTAGACGACACTGCTACTAATTCCAAGAATAGTTATTCATATCTTTAGAAGGAAGAGCTTTCAAATACTATTAGAATTTTCCTGTCCCAGTAGCGGAATAACTTATATCTATTATTTCAATTTTAGATTGGGGGTTAATTTTATCACTCAGAAGATAATTTTAGTTTGGCTAATATTTTTACACTTATTGGCATAATCGTCAAAGAATTTTCACATGTTTTGCTGCTAAGTGTAAGGTTTCCCTACAGTTTTATGCCAAATAAAGAACAGCAAAATATTACGAAAACAACTAACAGCTCATGCCACACAAAACCGTCAGAGGGCAACACGGATGTACACACTTCTCTTCCACCTCGATCTATTCAAAAATTCAATTTTAAGCTCCTCCACTAAAGCTCAATTTCCTTTAAATCTTTCCTTATGACCACTTCCTATCCCATTTGGGGAGGACTGTTAATTGTTTGGCTCCCGGTGGATCACAAAAAAGCAGTCTTTAGCATTCTGTGCTTCTCCTTCCAGAAAAAAGTCGCTAAGTAATCTTAACCTTTCTTTCATTGTGCACAAAAAAAGTGAAATCGAACCAAAGTTATAGACAGTTTATTATTTGATAAACAGCCAGCCAAACGAGCACGTTTGAATATAGCAAGGTCATTATCCATGCATTATAGTAAAAGCTGTTTTTAAACTACAAATTTTGAAAACATTTAAGATGGAACATTAAAACAGTTACATAGCTAGACTTATTCCTATTTAAAAACTGGTCATTTTTTTTTTTACCAAGAGAGCAGATCAGTATAGAGCAAAAAAAAGTGCATGTGAGTGCAAGTCCTTCTTTTACCTGATCCTCCTATTAGACTAAAGAATATATTAGCATTCTCTCCAGCATCGTCATCATGGGCAACAACAACTAGCGGTCGAGAGCTCGTGCCAGTTTCAATCATTACATTCTGTCCTACTGGGTTTCCCTGTAAAAAAAAAGAAAAAAAGAAATAGAATACTTTTAGCGAAATTTGAGTTCAGAAACACAGACCAGCCCTTAAGTAGCTTTGAGCCATTTTTGGACCTAATTTGGAAAGAGGAGACATTTTATAGCAGATCAAATCCCTAAGGCCCTAAGGAGAAGACTAAATAAAAAATAGCAAAATGTTGTTGATACATCTGAAAAAAGGTTTATTTCCATTAGTTTTTTTTGCTAATCTTGTTGAAAATTACTACTCCAGCACTTTCACTATTTACTTTTCCAGAATTTTTTTTCAGTTCCTGCTGTATTTTTGGTTTTTTACCATCCTTTTTATTCGAGGATGTTCTTCCTTCCTTTTTTTCATTTTTTTAATTCAACAATTCGAGGAAACCATGTTCATAAATCAGAAGCACGATTAAGCTTTTTGACTATGTACTCTCTTTTAAATCTCAATCAAACAAACACAACTGAAAAACAATAAGGAAATTTTTTCCCAAGACAGTGCAATTTAAATCGGTGAATATTTCGGCCCTATGTCCAAGGGCCGTCTTCAGCACAACATTAAAGGAAAATATATATATAAAACAAACTTACATTAAAATACGAAGTTTAAAACTAAAAATGCTTTTAAAAAACGCTTTTAAAAAATCTTTAAAACAGCCCCAGTATCCTTACTTCAACAAAGTTCAACCAGGACTGATAAATAAAATGATGAGAGAGGATGAATTCATTTCAAACGAAATAAAATGAAATTATCAACTGCAAGTTTTCAAAGCTAATCTTGCTTTTTAGCAGCTAGTCTTAAAGACCTTTTTGTAATGGGTTCAATGCTATTGTCAATTTGTTCAGTAAAATATTCTGTTTGATAATTTTCAATTACATTTGAGCATAAGACATTTAGTGAAAATTCTCCTAAGTCCCTATTTTTACAAATATTATTATTTATTTTGAGCGTCATTTTAATAGATTCCGGGCTACCTGGTTCATCCTCAATTCATCGCTAATGAGACAAGATTTTTCGAAAAGTATTTTGTGGCTGGGGTTATTAAATATATGGCTAGCTAAAGCAGAATCAAAGGAGTTGATAAAATTATTAGCAATTAACGCTTTTTCTATGTCTTCTTTATGCTGGTGTATCCGTTTTTCTAGATTCTGATGAGTTCTGCTAACGTAGTAATTGCCACAATCGCATGGTATTTGATAAACCCCTCTTTGGCGAGTAACTGGGGTTTTATCTTTACCGGAGTTTAAGAAATTTGTGATTTTAAAATTATTGGTGAAAACTAAATACAGACTGTTTTTTGTCCAAATATTTTTTATTTTTGTGGTGATTCTTGGGATGTACGGAAGATAGATTATATTAGAGGGTTTTTCCGGAGCCTCACATTGTGAAATATCGTTGATTTTACGACAATGTCTTTTTAGTCTATGGTTAATCGTATTATTGACAAAAGGAATGGGGTATCCGTTGCCAAAAAGAATATCTCTGATAAAATTTATTTCTGCTTTTATGTATGAATCGGAGCAAATGTTCAGGGCACGGTCAATGAGAGAAGTTACAACTCCTCTTTTTACTTGTGGGGGGTGATTTGAATTAAAATGAAGATATCTATTGTTTTGTGTTGGTTTTCTATAGATAGTGAAGTCAAAATTATTAGCATTACGGATAATTAGCAAATCTAAAAATGGTAGTTTATTTTCAAATTCAATTTCTAGGGTAAACTGCAAATTTCTATCATAAGTATTAAGATGATCTAGGAAACCCCGAAGTTCAGTTTCCCCATAATTCCAAAGTGAAATTACGTCATCCATGTAACGACCCCAATAAACATGTTTTAAAAAATACGAATTTAATGCCCAATTTTCAAGGTTCTCGACATAAATATTAGCCAGTAGGCCGGATAGAGCTGCTCCCATTCGTAACCCATTTATTTGTTGATAAAAAGAATCACGAAACTGAAAATACATTGAAAACTTATTACAGATTTTAACAAGATTAAATAAAACTTAACCATCAATCCCTGTCGCCGAGTCTTCGATTAAGTGATAATTTTCTTCTATTTTTTTTAATAATTGCTCAGAAGTAGCCACATCTATATTCCGTACATCCCAAGAATTACCACAAAAATAAAAAAATATTTGCACAAAAACAATCTTTATTTAGTTTTCACCAATAATTTTAAAATCACAAATTTCTTAAACTCCGGTAAAGATAAAACCCCAGTTACTCGCCAAAGAGGGGTTTATCTAATACCATGCGATTGTGGCAATTACTACGTTGGCAAAACTCATCAGAATCTAGAAAAACGGATACACCAGCATAAAGAAGACATAGACAAAGCGTTAATTGCTAATAATTTTAATAACTCCTTTGATTCTGCTTTAGCTAGCCATATATTTGATAATCCCAGCCACAAAATACTTTTTGAAAACTTCTCTCATTAGTAGTGATTTGGGCATAAAACAGGTGGTCCGGGAATCAATCGAAATTAGGCTAAAAATAAATAAAAACGCTTCTTTAAATATTGACTTATGAGAATATTTACTTAAGTCTTTATGCTCAAATTTAATCAAAAATGGTACGGAAAAAAAGTTTATTGAACCCTCTAACAATAGCACCAAACCTGTTATACAAAGGCTTTGAAAACTAGTGAATTAAAAAACAAGGTTGGCTTAGAAATCTTGCATTTATAATAATTTTATTTTATTTCGTTTGAATGAGTCCTTCCTCTCTCATCATTTTATTTATCAGTCCCGGTTGAACTTCGTTGAAGTAAGGATACTGGGGCTATTTTGAAGGTTTTTTAAAAGCGTTTTTTAAAAGCATTTTTAGTTTTAAACTTCATACTTTGATGTAAGTTTGTTTTATATATATTTTTTCTTTAATGTTGTGCTGAAGACGGCCCTTGTACATAGGGCCGAAATATTCACCGATTTAAATTGCACTGTCTTGGAAAAAAATTCCCTATTGTTTTTAAATTGTGTTTGTTTGATATGGAAAGGCAGTGTGGTCTTCGTCAATATTTAAATCTTAATGTTTGAATTAACAGAATTTTGGTCTAGGTGTATTTTGCTACTTACTAGGTTATTTAGCATGCAGTGTATAGCGTCGAACGTAGCAAGGAATATAGGTATGATAAGGAAGCTAAAAGCATCAGTTTCCGCAGAAAGTTTTGCGTCTTTTATATTTCTCATTAGTCCATCCTTATTTACTATACTGTTGCTCTGTTTGGTCTGGAACATTTTATGTTCACCTGAAACCTTTGCGTGTTCTCCAGAATTCAGCGTAGCGTGCTATTTATGGAATTGATAGACCTGCCTCAGCTAGAAATATTTATCCGCGGATCCATATTTTACCGTTTTTAGGGTTGTGCTTATTTTATAAGCTTCAACTAATGTCTGATACTCTTAATGATATTGCTCCGATGTGTCTTTGTCATATGTTTGAGACAGCTGCTGATGTCCATGAGCATCTAACGAAACAGGTTGGTATGTATAGAAGGCAGATTAGAGTGTTTGTGCGGTCTGTTTTCTCTGCTCATCATATTCTTCCGGTGCTGTGGTCACAGAGGTCATCTTATATTAGGGATATTGTTCAAAGGTCTGGCTTCCGCAAGCAGTTGAGACACCATTGCCTGCAGGTTTATGAATTGTGATTTTTCTTTCTTAAGTAGTTCTATATATTTAATATGTTTTATATATATGTTTACTTTGTTGTGGAATGGGAACCCGAAAACACTGATGTAAATTAAGGCCTTTTTTTGGAGGGGTAATACAAGTCCAGGTTACTAAGTTTCATTCTTTTTTCAGTGATTTTTGTTTGTGATTAAATTATGTCTACATTTAAAAAAAAAAAAAAAACCGCAGTTGTTGTAATTACAGATATGGATACTTGAACGGTCTTTGTGGTTTTTTTTTATATATAACAATCAAAGAGCAGCCCCTGATTTTCGGTAATCGTTTTTGGGAGCCCAAAAGAAAGAACTAATAGGTTCATGCCAATAATGTGTCATCCTTTCAATTAATTAGATATAAAAATAAGTTTTTTCAAGTGAAAGTAAGAAGCAACACTAAAACTTAAAATGGACAGAAATAATAACGTATATGATGGGGTATAGCCCCTCCTCAATCCCTCACTCTTTATACTAAATTTTGACTTTTTGTTCTAATTATTTAAGAATGACTCCTGAAAAACAAGAGCCGTTTAATTAGAATAATAAGCTTTAATAAAAGTTCTAAAATAACTTTAGCGTAAAGAGTGAGGTATAGCGGAGGGAGCAACCCCCTTATATATATGTAATAATTTCTGTTCGTTTTAAGTTTTAACGTTGCTCCTAACTTTCAGTTGAAAAAGCTTATTTTTTTATTTGATTTCTAATCGTTTTCTAAGTAATGCCATGAAACCAGCTCCCCTTCGACTGGAAATTCTCTTCCTCCATGACAAGTTCCTCTGTGGAAAGTTCCACAAACTTAATCACCCCCCCCCCCATCTAAGAAAATCTCCCCTCCTGAAAAATATCTGTATACTTCCCAATAACCAATACTATATGTATGGGCAAAGTTCATAGCTTGCAGTCCTTCCCCCGGGGGCTGTAGGGGGTCAAGTCTTCCTTAAAGACATAGTTATTAGATTTTTTGACTATGCTAAACCCAATGACTAACTAAAATTTTGATTAGACGACTATAGTAAAAACTAGGGCGTGGGTGGGGGGGGGGAGGCTAGCTACCCTTCAATATTTTTGGTCGCTTAAAAAGGCCACTAGATCTTTTGTTTTTAGATAAAATGAGCCTTCTTTCGATCCTCTAGGATTACTCCCTTGAAAAAACAAACAAACAAAGCGGTGTTTCCCACTTTTTCAAAAATTTTGCAAATTTTTCCCAGGCCCGTAACTTTTGATGGTTAATATTAAACTTGATATTTTGAATAAGCTTCAAAATTCGATTCTTTTGATGATCCATTATTATAAAGATTCAGTTTCGTAGGGTTTTGGTTACTATTGAGCCGCATCGCTCCTTGCTTATAGTTCGTTACCACAAACTGTTTGATACGACTGTTGAGTCCCCTGCTATGAGTCATGTTTCATGCCAAAGTTGTTACATAGTCCTTTCTTTTGCTTTTTGTCAATCCAATCCATTTCTTGTGATATATATAGCTTTGGATTCAGTCAGGTCCAAGTGGCTATGGAAGAGGGGGACAAGGGCAGACAGATGTCCTAGGGTACAGACTGTGAGGAAATACCAAACTGAGTTCCGTCAACACTATGATCTAATTATATTGTTGTATTTGTGGTGGAGATAGGGGGAACAACTGACATGATGGCTAAGCGCTGAAATACCTAGCTAAGCCTCCATCAGGTCCTTCAAATCTTTCGTATAGAATAGTCTCAAATAAGTTTCTTATATATGTGTAGTTATTAGTGTTTCCCAAACAAAAAAACTATCACTGTAGGCTGCAGTTAAATGATAGAAGGAGATAGTTCCCCTGAAATTTTAGCTTTATTTTGAAGATTTGTACTTTTGAGGGGAAAGTACAATTGTACAAGGGGATTGGATGCTCAATGTTTGGCATGCTTCAGCAGGGACAATACCATGAGATTTCTACTTATATCTGAATTTTTCTTTCCCTTTCCATTATATCTTCGTTTGGCGTTTGCAATACTGATTCTTAAACCTAGCCAGGCCTTTTTAGGGCAATTAAGCCTCTTAAATTCAAATTCTACTTTGACCAAAAATAAACTAGAAATCGGGTGTATATCATGTCTTTAAAAAATAAAAAATTGGCAGAAAATATCTACTGTATTTATTACAACAGTATTGCCGCATTTGAGTTTGAATTAAATAAAAAAAACAAGTTTTTTTAACTGAAAGTAAGGAACGACGTTAAAACTTAAAACGAACAGAAATTATTCCGTATATGAAGGGGGCTGTCCCCTCCTCAACGCCTCGCTCTTTACGCTAAAGTTTTTTTATTGTTTAAAAAAATAGAGTTGTGAGAAAGTCAAACTTTAGCGTAAAGAGCGAGGCGTTGAGGAGGGGACAGCCCCTTTCATATACGGAATAATTTCTGTTCGTTTTATCCTAAGTCTTAACTTCGTTCCTAACTTTCAGTTAAAAAAACTTGTTTTTTTTAATTTAATTTTTGTACGTTTTCGAATTAAAGCAGGTTTTGAGTTCGGCTCACCGTACATGAATAATTAAAACAAGATTTGCATATTATATTTGGTTAAATGGCTTTCTCGAAACTTGTATAATTTTATTTACGAACGTTTTTATTAGTAATAAATATACGTAACTTAGAATTAACTTACGTAACGAACTTCTATATTCATAAATTTTTAACACGTATATTAGGGGGTTCGCCCCCTAGTCAATACCCTGCTCTTTAAACTATAGTTCGAATTTTTTTTCCAGTTCTTTAAAAATGACCTCTTAATCACAATCAGTTGATCAGTTGAAAAACTTGTTTTTTTTTATTTAATTCCTGATCTTTTTCTTTAATAATGCTGGGAAATCCGGCGCCCCCTTCATAGCAATGTCCCTTCCCCCGTGAAAATTTCCTGCATGGAAAGATCCTTCCATATAGCCCCCCACCCTCACCATCCCCCACCTCCCCGAAAAAAACAACTCTGAAAAAGTATGTCAAAATACACAAAAAAAAACATCTAAGTAAAAAATTATTCAAGATAAAAAATTTAAGACCTCCCCCTGGGGACTTTGGGGGATCAAGTCATCCTAAAAGACATTTTTATCATATTTTCGACCATGCTGAACAAAATGGCTATCTCAAAATTTTGATCGGGTGACTTTGGGAAAAAAATGAGCGTGGGAGGGGGCCTAGTTGCCCTCCATTTTTTTTTGTCACTTAAAAAGGGCACTGAAACTTTTAATTTCCGTCCCAATGAGCCCTCCCACGATATTCTAGGACAACTGGGTCGATACGATCACCCCTGGGAAAAAAACAACAAAAAAACAAACAAAAAAACAAAAAAACACATAAACGCGAATCCATGTTTCTGGTACAAAATGGAAAATTCCACATTTTTGTAGATAGGAGCTTGAAACCTGTACAGTAGGGTTCTCTGATAAGCTGAATATGATGATGTGATTTTCATTAAGGTTCTATCATTTTTAGGGGGTGTTTCCCCCTTTTTTCGAAAATCAGCCAAATTTTCTCAGGTGCTTAACTTTTGATGGGTAAGACTAAACTTGATGAAACTTATATATTTGAAATTAGCATTAAAATCTGATTCTTTTGATATATCTATTGGTATCAAAAACCCGTTTTCTAGAGTTTCGGTTACCATTGAGCCGGGTCGCTCCTTACTTACAGTTCGTTACCACGAACTGTTTGATTTCAAACGCTGAAGGGACGTTAATTGGCAGCGGCACGGCCCATATGAGGTGAAACCAGCTGTAGTATTAACTTTTTAAATTATAGTATGTTTTTTCCAGACTGAGTTTAAAATTTTTTAAAATTTCTCATAAATAACCTGAAACTTGTTTTTACTGATAATTGATAAAAAAAAAATTAAAATAAAAGCAAAATTGAAAATGCTTCAAACGAAAAACAAACAAATTTACTGTTACTTTTTTCGTTTTAATAAGGGAATTTGAATTTTACAAATGGGGAACACTGACACTGTGCACAAAAGCCTTAAAAAAGCGAGTATATTTCATACTTAAAACCAGAGAAAGGACCTTTGACGTTTTCTCATTTTGATAAGAAGATTTGCAGTTTTGCTAGGAGTTAACACTAGCACTCTTTTAAAAATTTTATAAATAATCAAAGTAAAAAAGGCCAGGTGCCCATATTAGAAAAAAAGAACACAGTCTTAAGATTTTATGTACATTCTGAATTGAAAATTAAAATTAATATACAAACAATTGTACCACCTATGATGCAAAAATGAAAGATAAATAATGTGTTTCAAAATACATAATAAATGCTGCTAACCTCTTTAACGCTAAAACTTGCACCTTGCATAGGAAATGTTATATTGGGTTCGTTGTCATTCACATCTTGAACACATATCAAAAACTGACCCTCTCCTGATAGAGCATCTGGGTTTTTGCCCTGAAAAAAAAAAATTGTAAATTTTACGCTCCAACCATTTCTTTGAAGATTTATTGGCTGAACCTCTGTACATGGAATTTGCTGTAGTTTCAATACAGTGGAGTCTCATGAGACTTTAATTTCTGCACCAAAATTTGGTGTCAACTAGACAGCAAAAGTTGGACAAAAATTTGCTAATATCACCACAAACAAACAGAAGCAACAATTGCCCTGCATAAGAAATAAAAAAGACAGACCACCACTGCTACACTTTATATAAGAGAAATATAGTTAAAAAAAACAGTCCGGCACGGGGACAAACAAGGCACAGCATTTAAGGACCATAGCCACTGATATGCAACGCAAACAGGAAAATTCGAAAAAAAAGCTTTTCAAATAGAATACAAATTAAGTAATGTCTTTTGGAGGAGGGTCAAGAGCCATTACCAGTATTAGGCGATTCAAAAAAAGGGACAATTCTGAGCAGTTTTTCGTGAGATGAAATCACTGTAGTCGAGAGTTTATCTTGAACCAATGTATTCATCCAATTTTTGCCATGCTTCAGGACAGACAGACACGTTTAATTGGAAAACAGAACAGCTTCACTGATTTACAGGATTTGTTCTTCTTCTACAACAATTAATCCATAGAATATAACCAAAAGAACTAATATTTATCTTGTACCGACGCATACTCCTGACATACAGATCCCATTTTTTAGTTTCCTCCCGGTTAGTTCAAATCCCTCCACACTCCACAGAAAGTCAGTAGACTTGCCTTTGAATATTTTACACATTCTTAATATGCAAAAAAGAAAAAAAACTGAAAGGAAACTGGAATCACTGGAGAAAGTATCCCCAAGAATCTTGATTCTGTTTATTAATTTCTGACGGGTATTTTAAAACTATACTTCGGAAAAAACTTACTGGAATGTCCTTTATTGATAACTTGAACTATAATTTCGATTAATCATGTTGGATCTTTCCAAGGATATTTAATCTAGGCACTGCATTAATGAACTCACAGCGCTAGATAACTGAATGTCATGCTTACCTCCACAGTCAGGACATAGTTTCCATAATAACCATAAAGCTCAGAAATATCTGGGGCAACTAAGATCCTTCCAACACGATTGCCCTCATTTTCACCGGTTTCTACACTGAAAAGAGATTTTACAGGATTTGGAGTGGGATTAACTGGTGTCAAATCTTTGAAATAATATGTTATTTCTGTATTTTCTGGAAGAGTATCAGCATCGGTAGCAATAACAAATCCAATTTGTTCACCCTGTAAAACAAAATGTATCAGATGGGTTCAAAACTAATTATCTTAATTAAAATAGAATAATATAATTAGTTTTGTTAAAATAAAGAGAAAAAGTGAGATTACTTTCCAATTATCCATGGTAAGAAAATTATGCTGTTTATTCAGTAAAAATCTTCGACAATGTTTTGAGAGCCAATCCCATTATTCCTTATTTATGGAGAGACAAATAACTCGGCCTTTTTAAAACCTGATTGGCTATAAAACGTCTTGTGTGGAATTTTTAAGCCAGTAAAAAGGAAAAAAAATATATTTGAATCACAAGAATATTTACAGGTAGCTATTTTTTCGGTAGCTGAACTGTAAAGGAAGAGCAGGTAGTAAATTTTCTTCACTTCCTTTTCTTGATTTACTAAAAAAACAAGTTTTTTCAACTGAAATTAAGGAGCAACATTAAAACTTAGAACGAACAGAAATTACTACGTATATAAGGGGGTTCGCCCCCTAGTCAATACCTCGCTCTTTACGCTAAAGTTCGATTTTTGTTCGAATCACAAATCCTTGAATCACAAAGGCCGTTTAATTAGAATAGATAGCTGTTTTGAAAGTACTAAAAAAAACTTTAGCTTAAAGAGCGAGGTATTGATAAGAGAGCAAACCCCCTAATATATGTAATAATTTCTGTTCGTTTTAAATTTTAATGCTGCTCCTTACTTTCAGTTAAAAAAACTTGTTTTTTTATTTAATTTCTGATCATTTTTTTGAATAATGCTGGGAAATCTGGCACCCTCTTCATAGAAATATCCCTTCCTTCAAGGAAACATCCTCTATGAGGAGATCCTCCCATGTAATCCCCTCCTCTGATCCCCCCCCCCCCACCCAAAAAAAATCCCTCCTGAAAACGTCTGTATACTTCCCAATGACCAATACTATATGTACACAATGGGCGAAGCTCATAACTTGCAGCCCTTCCCCCGGGAACTGTGGGGGATTAAGTCATCCTCAAAGACATCTTTATTAGATTTTCGACTATGCTGAACAGAATGGCTATCTCAAAATTTTGATTGGGTGACTTTGGGAAACATGAGCGCGGAAGGGGGCCTAATTGCCCTCCAATTTTTTCGCTCACCTAAAAAGGACACTAGAACTTTTAATTTCCGTTTGAATTAGCCTTCTCGCGATATTCTAGGACTGCTGGATCGATGCTGTGACCCCTGGAAAAAAAAACAAAAAAACAAACAAATAAACACGCATCCGTGATCTTTCTTCTGGCAAAAAATACAAAATTCCACATTCTTGCAGATAGGAGCTTAAACATCTACAGTAGTGATTTCTGTTGCGTTGAATCTGACGGTTTGATTTTCATTAAGTTTACATCAATTTTAGGGTGTGTTTCCCCATGTTTTCGAAAATAAGGCAAATCTTTTCAGGATCGTGACTTTTGATGGGTTAGACTAAAATTGATGAAACTTATATATTTGAAATCAGCATAAAAAATCGATTCATTTTATACATCTACTTTTCTGAAACCTACATTTTTTAGAGTTTCGGTTAATATTGAGCCGGGTCGCTCCTTACTTACAGTTCGTTACCAGGAACTGTTTGAAAACTAGTGGCATAAAAGCCAATTTTTGGGTTGAATTATTCGACATTCTTTTCTATTTCCACTTACGTAGTATCAAGTAATTGACTAATGTAGTGGACCAAAAGTACTTTAAATAAGTGGGGCCTTAGCATTAATAACCAGTAAAAACAAACTGGCTTGCTTCAATACTGGGAAGAAGAGGACGGTTGAATTAAAATTATGTTAATTTTGCTTCTTAGTCAGACTTCTTTACTATGTCACAAGGTTCATTGAAAGTCAATCTACAGAAATTAATTTGAATACTTTTTTAAACAAGTTAGATAATATAATGGTGACAAGAGTCAACTAATATCTTACCGAAAATCAGTATAAGCTTTAACGTCCAAGAGGTGGGTCTTAAGAACAATATAAAACAAGCAGGGTGTATCTTAACAAGGCCTTCTTTTACCTGATCCTTCTATCAGACTAAAGAATATATTATCATCCTGACCAGTGGTGGCCGGCGTTTATCCCCCGAAAATGCCCCCCCCGGAAAATACTCTCTAGTTTTGAAAGCTTTAATTTCCAAGGGGGGTTTTCCACGAGGAGGGTGGGGGGTATTATTCAAGGGAAGGGGGGGGCATTTTTCAAGGGGGGGTATTTTCCACGGATGTTATTTTTCGAGGGAGATTTTCCACGGGGGTATTTTCCTCGGAGGTATTTTCTGGGGAGTGATTTTCCACGGGGGTATTTTCCAAGGGGGTTATTTTACGGGGGGGGGGGTATTTTTTGGAGGGGGGTAAACGCTGGGGGGAACACTTAGAACCCTCTCCAGCCTCTCATCATAGGCAACAACAACTAGGGGATTAATCTGATCATTTCAGATCGGATCAAACTGATCTGAAAAACACTTTCTAGCTACATTTTGCTGCATGCAAGGATTCTATTCATTCAGCTATGATTCTGGCGATAGAGCCTCTGGTGCCTTCTTAAAGATGTATAAACTTTATTATGATTTCAGTTAAAAAGTAAGCAACCACATAACTAGTTGAGAAAGCAGTGGTGGATCTTGTTCGAGTTTGCTTCAGATGGGTTAGTAAAGTCACTTGGAGAACTTGAGCGAACGGAAAGCATCATTTAAAGACTAATTAATATTGCTATGGGTAATCATTAGGTAACCAAATAATGCACATTCAATTATTCAGCCCTGTATCTTGAAAATGCATGCTTGTTGTGTAGTCTATTTGCCACAGTACTATCCTATTGAGAGCCCATAGAAACTTATGATCATATTCACTGCAGACTTATACAATACTACACGCTATTTTTGAGTTTCCAAAATCCAGTCCTAAGGATATGAAATTTTGCAGATCCTCTAAGTCCCCGGTAAGGTGTTTTCATGATGTAACTATTTTGATACTCTGAAATCATGTTTCCATCTCTGTCGGATAGGATATTTATAAAATAAAAAGAAAAAAACTTCATCCAGGGGTCGATCAAACAGCTCATTAGGATGAGCTGTAAGTAAAGAGTTAATCGTGCCAATAGTAACCTAAACCCCTACGAAAAAAATTTTGTTACCAATTTATAATTAAATTTTGATGCTGATACAAAACATGAAATTTGTATTAATTTTAAAGTTGTCCATCAAAAGTTAAGACCCCCAAAATTTGTTGCTTTTAAAAGATGGGAAAGAGCAAAAAGTGGAAAAATTTTGAGGAAAATTGCACCATTCAGCTTCCCAGAGAACTCTGTTGCAGAGGTTACAATCCTCTCTATATAAAATTGCTAAATTTCATATCTTTCCGAGACGGTTAGTCATGGATGTGTAATTATTGGGTATTTTTTTTCTAGGACTGATTGTATTGAACGAGTGGTCCTAGAATATCAAGCAAGGAATCCTTCGAACAGAATTTGAAAGTTCTAGCACTGTGTCGAGGCAGAAAAAGAGACCACACCACAACAAAGTCAAGTTTTCTGCCATTTTGTGAAGTAAAAAAAAAAATGAATTTTGGTAAAGAGAGGGCCAAAATTTTAGTCAGCGAATATTTGTGGAGAGACAATCCATTTAGATTTACTAATAGCTGTCTCTTCAGCTTTAAAGGTCATAATACAAAGTGGCGATAAAGTCGTTCCGACTCCATTTATATATAAGCCTGCAATGTGGCTTTTGAGGAGGAAAGCTCTTTTCTTATCACATAAATAATTTAAATGTACCATTAAATTCTACAGTTGATTACTAATCCTAACAACATAGTAAATTTACCAAATGAACAGTTTATGTCAGTATTTACAACCCCAGACGAAATAACTCGACCAGAAGAGCCTAATTACCAAATTGATAGCCTTATGCTAGCCCTCATACTTGATTCTAGGTTAGTGTATAGACAGTTTGAAAAGCTGGATCAAAATAAGTCAACAGGTCAAGATGGCATTTCCCCTAGACTTTTGAAAGAGGTATGTTCAGTTTTAGCTGAGCCACTAACTAAGCGATCCAAAAGTCACTAGACACCAATTATTTTAGAATCCCCAGCATAAAGCTTTAGTTTATTTCGGACTACATGTGGGGCATCATTAACATCGATATTGAACAATGTTGGGCCAAGGCCAGTACCTTGCGAAACTCCAGTAATGACTGTTGCAATTTCAAAAAATGAAGATTGGTCTCCATCACCATGAACCTTGACCACTCGCCTCCTGTGTGTCAAGAAGGGCATTATCCAACTGGTTGCAACTGAGTTGATACCAATAATATGCAATTAATGCCCCCCGTGCTCTGGGGGGGGCGTTTTTGTTATCTAATTTTTGTAAAATTTCCAAAAAACTGGCTATCTCAAAATTTTTGGCGGACAGATTTGGGGAAAAAAGAGTGTGGGGGGGGGGGGCTAGTTTAACTCTTTCGACTCTTAAGATGTGAACTAGAACTTTCAATTTCCAATTAAATGAGCCCTCTATGAGTTTATACGAGCATCTCTTTCATAAGAACCATACGTGCCCTTAAGGCATAACTTGGAACGCCGTCTCTTGTGCCCTGGGGGGTTGTATTAACGCCGGGTTTTGTCTTATCCGACCTTTGAACTATTTTTAAGAAAATTTCTATCAAAAAATTGTCATTAAATGGGTTTTGAAAAAGAAGGCGTGGGGGAGGCTAGCTGCCCTCGGATCTCTTTTTACTATTAAAAATTGAGCTCAAGCTTTCAATATCCAATCAAATGAGCCCTCTCTGAAGTTTATACGAGCATCACTTTCATACCAACAATATATGCCCCAGGGCATAACTTACAACGCCTGCCCCCGGGATCTTGGGGGTTGTGACGACACCTGACTTTTCGTTATCTGACTTTTGAGCAATTTTTAACTTAATGGCTGTCTCAAAATTTTTATTGGATGCATTTGAGGAAAAACGGGCGTGGGGCGGGGGCTAGTTGACCTCCAATCTCCTTTGACTCTAAAAAACTGAATTAGAACTTTCAATTTCCAATCAAATGAGCCATCTCTGAATTTTCTATGAACCACCCTTCAATTAGAACCTTGTATTCTCACAAAGCATAACTTACAACATCTGCCCTATGGTCCTGCCTGGGGGGTTATGTTGACCCCTGAGTTTTCGTTATATGGTCTTTGAACTATTTTAAAAAAAAGCCATCTCAAAGTTCTTATCGGACGGGTTGGAGGGAAAAAGGGCGTGGAGGGGGGGGGGGGGGGGCTAGGTGCCCTCCAATCTCTTTTGACTCTTAAAAAGTGAACTAGAACTTTCAATTTCCAATCCCATGATCCCTCTTTGAAGTTAATACGAGCATCCCTTCCATAAGACCCATATATGCCCCCAGGGCATAACTTATAACCCTTGCCCCTGAAGACTGTTGGGGGAGTGTCCTGCTCAAACATTTAATTTCCAGATTTTTCAACTACAACTTACAACGCCTGCCCCCGGGCCCTGATGGGTTTTTTTCGACACCAGAATTTTTGTTATACGATCTTTGAACTATTTTTAACAAAATACCTATCTCGAAATTTTTATTCGATGCATTTGGGAGAAAAGGGTTGGGGGGGGGGGGCGGGTCATCCTTCGGTATCTCTTGACGCTATAAAGTAATCTGGAACTTCCAATTTCTAGTTAAATAAGTCATCAGTAAAGTTAATGCGATCTTGTCCTTCATAAGAGCTATATATTCTCCTAGGGCATATCTTATAACTTATAATTCTTGCCCCTGAAGACTGTGGGGGGAGTGTCCTGCTCAAACATTTAATTTCCAGATTTTTCAACTACGTTGAACAAAATGGCTATATCAAAATTTTGATTGGATCTGTCTTGGGAAATGGTGGGCGTGGAAGGGGTGTCAGTTGCCTTAGAATCATTTTCGACTATTAAAAAGGGAACAAGCCTTTTAAATTTACAATCGAATGAGCCCTTTCTGAAGTTTCTACGACAACGTTATCTATACAGAACCTTATATGCCCCTAGAGCATAACTTACAACCCTTGCTGTGAGGGCTGTGGGGGAGTTGTCATCCTCAAAGACCTAATTTCTAGAACTTAAAACTACGTTGAACAAAGTGGCTGTCTCAAAATTTTGATAGGATGTGTCTGGGGAAAAGGTGGGCGTGAGAGGGGGGTTAGTTGCCCTCAAATCACTTTCGACTATTAAAAAGGCACTAGCTCTTTGAATTTCCAATCGAATGAGCCTTTTTTGAAGTTTCTACGGCAATGCCTTCTATAAAAACCTTATATGGCCTCAGGGCGTAATTTAAAACCCGTGCACTGAGGGTTGTGGGGGAGTGTCCTCCTCAAAAACATATTTTCTATCTAAAAATTGACTACGCTGAACAAAATGGCTATTTCAAAATTTTGATTGGATGTGTTTGGGAGAATGATGGGCGTGGGGGGGGGGCTAGCTCCCCTCCAATAACTTTCGACTATTAAAAAGGGCACTACAACTCTCGATTTCCAATCGAATGAGCCCCTTTCGAAGTTTCTATGACGACCCCTTTCATATGAAGTGACTCTGGGAAAAAAATAATAAAACATTGGAGCCGTATGGCCTTTGCTATAAGCAACGCTATAGCGTTGCCTCTTATGGGCGGAGAATTGGTGCCTTAAACCAAAAATCAAAAGTGCAGAACTATGCATTTAGGGAAAACTGACACTGGTCATGCGTACAATATAGGTTCAAATAATGCACAATCTAAACCTATTTCAGCTGCCACTGAAAATAGAGGCCCTGGGCCTATTATAGATAAAAATTTGAAATTCATATCATAGGCAGCGCAATCGCGCTGCTTAAGTAAATAACGATGTTGGCATAATGCATTATTATTTTTTTATTCCACACCAGGGCACTTCGTATCGAAGGAGTTGTCGTAGAGACTTCGAAAAGGGCTCATTCGATTGGAAGTTGGAATGGCTAGTGCCCTTTTTAATAGTCTAAAGTAATTGGACGGCAACTAACGCCCCTTCCACGCCCACCATTTCCTCAAACACAACCTATCAAAATTTTAAGATAGCCGTTTTGTTCAGCATTGTTGATTTCCAGATGAAAATTATGTTTTTGAGGAGGACACTTCCCCACAGCCGTCAGGGCAAGGGTTGTAAGTTATGCCCTGGGGGCATATAAAAATTTTATAGAAAGCGTTGTCGTAGAAACTTCAAAAAAGGCTCATTCGATTGGAAATTCAAAGGGTTAGTGCCCTTTTTAATAGTCTAAAGTGATTGGAGGTCAACAAACCCCCCTCTCACGCCCAACTTTTCCCCAAACACATCCAATCAAAATTTTGTGATAGCCATTTTGTTCACGTAGTTAAAAGTTCTGGAAAATAGTTCTTTGAGGATGACACCCCCCCCACAGCCCTAGGGGCAAGGGTTGTAAGTTATTCCCTGGGGCATATAAGGTTTTTGTAGAAAGCGTTGTCGTAGAAACTTCAAAAAGGGCTCATTTGATTGGAATTTGATAGTTCCCTTTTTAATAGTCGAAAGTGATTGGGCTTTGTGGACTTAATTGGCAACTAACACCCCTTCCACGCCCACCATTTCCCCAAACACATTCAGTCAAAATTCTGAGACAGACATTTTATCCAACACATTTGAAAGGTCCGCAATTTTATCTTTGAGCTGGACACTCCCCCCACAGTCTTCAGGGCAAGGGTAGTAAGTTTTGCCCTGGGGGCATATAAGGAGGGCAACTAACCCCCCTCTCACGCCCTTCTTTTCCCCAAACACATCCAATCAAAATTTTGAGATAGCCACTTTGTTCACGTAGTTAAAAGTTCTGAAAACTAGGTCTTTGAGGATGACATCCCCCCCACAGCCCTAAGGGCAAGGGTTGTAAGTTATTCCCTGGGGCATATAAGGTTTTTGTAGAAAGCGTTGTCGTAGAAATTTCAAAAAGGGCTCATTCGATTGGAAATTCAAAAGGCTGGTGCCCATTTTAATAGTTGAAAGTAATTGGAAGGCAACTAACCCCCCTCTCAAGCCAACCTTTCCCACAAACATTTTTGGGGGACTTCGTATCGAATTATTTTTTTTTCCATGCCAGGGCACATCGAAGGAGTTGTTGTAGAGACTTCAACAAGGGCTCATACTATTGGAAATTGGAATGGCTAGTGCCCTTTTTAATAGTTGAAAATAATTGGAAGGCAACTAACAACCCTTCCACGTCCACAATTTCCCCAAACACATCCAATCAAAATTTTGAGATAGGCATTTTGTTCAGCGTAGTTGATTTCCAGATAGAAATTATGTTTTTGAGGAGGACACTCCCCTTACAACTCTCTGGGAAAGGGTTGTAAGTTATGCCCTGGGGGTATATAAGGTTTTTATAGAAAGCTTTGTCATAGAAACTTCAAAAAAGGCTCATTCTGTTGGAAATTTAAAGGGCTAGTGCCCTTTTAGATAGTTGAAAGTGATTGGAGGGCAACTAACCCCTCTCTCAGGCCCACCTTTTCCCCAAACACACCCACTCAAAGCCTTGGGATTTCCAATTTATTCAACATAGTTGAGATTTCTGGGAAGTCTGCTTTTGAGGATGTTAACCCCCCTCCCCCACAGCCCGACGGACAAGGGGTATAAGTTGCATCCAGGAGGTCTATAAGGTTTTTATAGAAAGCGTTGTCGTAGAAACTTCAAAAAGGGCTCATTAAATTGGAAATAGAAAGGGCTAGTGCTTTTTTTAATAGTTGAAAGTGATTGGAGAGCAACTAAAGCCCCTCTCAGGCCCACCATTTCCCCAAACACATCCAATCAAAATTTTGAGATAGCTATTTTGTTCAACGTAGTTGAAAATTATGGAAATTAGGTCTTTGAGGATGACAACCCCGTCACAGCCCTTAGGGCAAGGGTTGTAATTTATGCCCTCGGGGCATCAGGTGTTTATAGAAAGTGTTGACGTAGAAACTCAAAAAGGGCTCATTCGATTTGAAATTGAAGGGGCTAGTGTACTTTTTTAATAGTCAAAAGTGATTGGAAGGCTTGACATTCTTATAGTAAAGAGCGATGTGGGTACAATGTATTATTATTATTATTATTATTTTTTTGGTTAGACC
Source organism: Artemia sp. Qi Xiang Cuo (assembly GCF_049724085.1). NCBI lineage: Eukaryota > Metazoa > Arthropoda > Branchiopoda > Anostraca > Artemiidae > Artemia > Artemia sp. Qi Xiang Cuo. Next base: position 62,283,393 of record NC_142798.1, read on the forward strand.
AGGTCACTTCGTATCGAAGGAGTTATTGTAGAAACTTCGAAAAGGGCTTATTCGATTGAAAATAGAAAGGGCTAATGCCATTTTCAATAATTGAAAGTGATTGGAGGGCAACTAATCCCCCGCCCACACCTCGCCTTCCATTTGCCCATTATGTTTAAAAACTAAATGTTTACTTAAGATTAAAATCAAAATGCACTGTGTTAATGCTAATTCCCAACAAGGCATCTCAGCAGTATCCCAAGAACGACTGAGGGTATTATGTTCAAACTTTCGGGGCTACTCCTGCTATTAAAGTTTAACCAAATCAAAATATCGTAAGCGTATCTAAGCTACCAAAGAAAATAAACAGATTTTTTTGCAAATGATATCAAGTTTTCTATTTCAGCTCAACTAGAGGAGGTATGAAACTAAATTAAACACTAATATTTGTGTCCAGATTTGTAAAATGGTGTATGTTGTTAAAAATTGCTGAAAAATTTTCTCCAGCATACAAATAGCAGGCCAAGCTACGAATTCTTAAAAACGAAAAGATTTAAAGTATTATTTTCATTTTCCTTGAAAAGACTATGGCAATATAAAACGAACATAAATTAATTAAAAAAAACTTTTTCCACAAAGTAAGTTTTTCTCATACAAATGAATGTGCATTGTAAGTTTAATGTACATACACTGATATTTATTAATCAAAATGTTAATATTATTTGATTTATTAAAGTTATAAAAGTAAAAATATTATATTTTTTCAGAAAAGTGCAAGTTATGTTCTGGCCTTGGGAAGGCATAGGGATTTTGAGCCCTACTCATGTTATTTTCTGCTCGTTTTGAGTTTGACTCGCTATTTATTATAATTTCTGTTCGTTTTGGGTTTCATTTATTTATCGATGTTGATTTGTGGTAGTTTCACGCTTGGTAGATTATTTGATTTTATTTTTGCTCATTTTTGGTTTAATGGAGTTCTTTACTTTTCTTTGAAAAAATTATTTTGTGGAAAAAGTTTTTTGAATTAATCCCATACAAGAATGACTGTTTGTAAAGCATCACACATACTAGGATTAATAAAAAGGACAATCTCCTCCAGAGCTCCACAGACCATGCTAAAGTTATCCAAAGCCCTACTTCAGCCTGTCATAGAATATGGAATGGCTGTTGCCTCCCCTATCAATAACGATGATCTAACTGCCCTTGAGACCATTCAACGAAAAGCCGAAAATGTGTAGAAGGGTGCAAAAGTCTAGGTTATCTTGCAAGATTAAGAAAACTTAAGCTTCCTTCACTAGTTTATTCAAGACGAAGAAGAGACATGATCATGACTAAGAAGCATGACTAAGAATCCAGTTATAACCCATCCTCCAGTAAACCCATCTTCCATAAACCCATTATCCAGTAATAACCCATCCTCCTATCTCCAACTAAACCTCCAGCACAAGATTAGAGCCCACTTATTGAAATTGTTCTGGAAGAGAGCCCAGTTTCGTACAGTAAATCACCTCTTCTCAATATTCTTGTGTCATACTGGAACTTGTCAACTTATGAGACCTTCCCTTGAAAACCAAGAGAATGGTAACCTTATCAATTCGTTTATTTTCAAACTTTTTCTAAGAAATGGCTTAATAGGCTTGGTCTTCGTCATATTTAAGAAATTTATGGACGAAGGAGTTTGTAGCGGGATATTGTAGGTAAAAACTGACATTTACTTAAAGAAACAAAAGATCTAAAAGGAAGTTTTGATTAAAATCATCAAAGATGTTAACATATGAACATCTATATAATCCAAGAAGATTTTAAAAAATCCTAAAAAGGTTGCAATCTTGATGAAAATTGTATGATGAGACTTAATAAGTATGAGAACCTTAAATCTACTGTCTTCGCAAATTTAGATCGTCTTATTTTCTCAAAGAACAACAGTCAAGCATTCATCCTTGTTTTTTTTTTTTTTTGCCCTAGGGGCTAACGTATCAGACCAACAATCGTGCAATACCAAAAGAGGAGTCCCTCGAATAAAAAGTTGAAGATCTAATGCTGTTTGAAGAAACAAAAAGATCACACTATGGCAAAGGTGCGAAAAATCTATTTTGTCTTGCAGAAAAACATATACCCTCATATATATGAAAACTTTCATTTTTTTTTCAGTTTTAACTGTTCAATTTAATCATCAAGACGTTCAAATTACTTTGAATAATAGCTAACCGATGTATATATTTAAATTACAACGAAATTACCAAGAGGAATTACCATGTGAAATGCTCTCCCAGCAAAACCAATCTACAAGAGATCACCTTCTGTTGGATATTTCCACCCTTTAGTATAGTAAAAGGAAAACCATCGCGATGGTGGTATTGAGGTTTTTAGTATAAAACAGAGGGTGAAAAAAAGACAGAGAAATGACTACTTACCCCAGTTAAAGACTCCAACGGTGAAAATGCGCATGTCTTAGTCTGAGAGGTAAACACTGGCGGATTGTCATTAACATCTTCCAGCTCAATTACTATCACAGTGGTGTTAATATTACTGCCAACTGATAAAAAAAAAAAAAATTTAGCAGCTAATACTGTGTTGTGAGTAGTTGTACTCACTTGTTATTTATTTTGGCTTCTTAAAAAAAACTTGCATATATTGTAATGTGCAAAATAATTGCTCAAGATTATAAAGGAAAAAGTTAAAAGTAATATCATGCTTTAAATCTAAAATTGTTTGCTAAATATTGCACTAATAAGAAACGGTTTTGCACGGTTTTTGCAAATATTGGATTAATAAGAAAATTACGCGACAATATTATAAAAGAGGATCTCAACATTTGTCGAACAATTATGGTCTTGATCTGTGGCCATATAGGATCTATTTTTATAAACGTTCTAAGGAATTTCGCATAACAAGCTTTGTTGTTTTGCATATTCATTTTTTTAAGTATTTGATGCATTTTAAGCTCATTCTCTATTGCTCACTGAATTTAAAATTTTCACAAAAAATCAAATCAGGCACTTCAACGTATTATATGATATCTCAATTTATGTAAAACTAATTATACTCTCAATAAGACTCGAGTTAGACTTTAGTATATAGAGTGAAGGCATAGAAAGGGGAGCAGTCATCCTCATATATACGGCAATTTCCATTTATTTTAAGATTTAAGACCACTTTTTACTTTCATTAAAAAACAATATTTAATTTTTGTCAATTTATAATGACCTTAGCTGCTATCCTAAATATGAGGGAAGCTCCCACTCCCTTCAAGCGAATACTCTTTGCGCTAAAGTTTAGCTTTGGTATACTAATGTCTTGAAGACAAAAATCATGTTTGAAAATGGTGGACCCTTAAAAATTTGAAGGATTGGGTGATCTAAAAGGGCAAATTGATTGACTTTTGACATCAAGAGTCATAATGTCTCAATATTTAAGGAGAGGTGATTGAACATTTATTACTAATGTGGAAGTCCTCTCTCTCCCTTCCACTTTTGTAGAGGCAATCGTAGGAATATAATCTCATTTTCAGGCTAGAAATATTTCCGAAATAACAGGGGAATAGTTATTAGAATAATTAATATTAAGACAACACAAATGAACATTTCAATAATATATCCTAAGGTAATAAGACAATAAATTCTAAGGAGAGTCAGAAAGTAAATACACCATCATATTGATCTTAGGGATATTTCAGTAAAATTAAACAAACTTGCCCTGAAAACATATTTTCACTAACACCCCTCCCAAAAGTTTTGTATACAATCAGTTATTCTGTAGTTAGATTCTTAAAAAAAAAAAATCGTTAGGAAAGTTTATATAAATGTTTAGGGACGATGGTACTATTCTTTCCTATGACAGTAAGACGTGTAAAAATGCAAGACTCGTGTATAGTCCTTGAATAGTTCTAACGTGACTGCTATCTCAAAAGCCTTATAAGTTAGCATTTTGACCCTATTCAAGCCATTAGTTTCGTTTTGTGGCACATCATAGCAAAAATGGCAAAAACCTACTCTTTCTTGCAACACGATCTCTTTTATGATTTGAGAAAAACACTAGAACTTTTAATCTCTGCTTCAATGATTCCTCTCTCCATATTCTACAATCTCCGGTTTGTTATGAAGATTTCTGGAAATAAAAAATTATTATACATCCGAAAAAAAACCCAACAGTTTCGAAAAGAAATAGCAAGTGAGGATTTGTTTTTGCAGAGAGGAAGTTGAAACCTCGAGTATACGTTTCTTGGACATTCAAGGTATATTTTTAGTAAAGATCGTTCCTCTTTTTTTTTTTCTCCTTTCCCAAAAATGTCGCATGTTCTCATACACCAAAATATTCTGATGAATAACTTTAAACTTCAAGTATTTTACATATTCAAAATCACCATGAAAGACAGATTTTCTATATAATATTATCAAGATAAATTTTTTTGGGAGTTTCAGAAACTTTTCACATGGATCACTTCTTACTTATAATTTGTTACCACAAACTGATGGCTTGGTAATCCTAAAAATTTGTAATTACACTCATAGTAGTAATATAAATGCTATACAAGTCCTAATGTTCTGACTTAGACCAGAACAGCTTTGTTCTGGGCTTGGCTTCTTTCGAAAATTTTCTGTCAATAGCTTTGCTGTAATCCCCTACGTGATAATCCAAATAAGAATTTTTCATAATCACCATAAGAAATAGAAAACAATTTTGGATTAATATTAGAGTTAAATCTTACACAGCGTTCCTTCTCTGTAATTGTCAATGGCATTGATAGTCAACTGATATGAAGTTTTTGTCTCGTAGTCAAGAATTGCGTCACCATTCAAGCTAACAAAAATTTCACCAGTGCTTTGATCAATTATAAACCTGTCTAATGCACCATCAATATTAGACTGTAATGGTAGGACGTAAGTTACTTCTCCAAATTTGCCTAAAAGATATGAGATACCGTTAAATGACGATAAACAAGTATTTCCAGAGACTACATTGTATATGTATGACAATAATAGAAAACGTTGGCCAATAAAAATCAACGAAAGATCACAGCTAGTAAAAATGCTATTTGAAACAAAAAAAGACAGAAATATTTCAGTCTCGGGCAAAATATGTCCATTTTTCCTTGTTCTTACCGGCTGTTATTTTCACTCGATTTTTTTTCGCTGTCCTTAATGAAGAATTGTTCAAGCCAAGGGGCTAAAAATTCTCTATTCTAATTTATATTATATATTAAATATATTTTATTTAATATAATATATTATTTAATATATTATTATTATAATATATTTTCATTATTATTATAATATATTATTATTAATTTAATATAATATATAATAAAATATATTATTTAAGATTTACAGAATAAATTCTATGAATTCCAAGGTCTATGGCAAGTCCAATGGTGTAAATTTTGTTTCGATCCAAAGTCGTTTTTTGAGGGGTTTCATGCTGTTTTTGAAATTCCCATATATATTTTTTTTTTTAAAAACTTTTACAAACCATTCCTGAATCAGCTACAAATGAATTTTTTTTTAAATAATACAGTTTTTTAACGTATTTTTTTCTCGGTACGATGGCTGTGAATCATTCTTTAGCAGCTCATTCGTTCTTTACGTGGTTCGTTTTCCCGCTGCAACAATGAAAAATACAAATAAAACGATAGAGGCTGACAAAGCTTTTAAATTGTAAAACCTGACATATTTTGATTATGCTCTTGTACACACAGATCATAATAACAATACAAAATATGTTGTTTGAAGGCACATATAACTTCAAGATTTCTTAAATTCATAATAGTAAAAAAAAGAAAACTGAGTCAACTGCATTCAAAAGAACAGCCTAATTTATCAAGATAATCTATCGAATATATTAACAGGACCTGTGTTTGGCTAACCTTCCCAAATAATTCGTGAAAGTTAAGAAATGACGCAAAACTTATTTTGACAAGATGAACATTCAATGATGAAGTTTGACCTAAAGTTCGATAGAATTCTAAAACGTGACATAATTTTTAAGAGTTCATATTGATAAAACTATGATTACATACATTTTTTTTACGGCAAATGTCACTTCGCCGTGACAAATTGATATAGTTACGATAAAAATAATGAATTAGATCAACGCTATTACTGATGAAGACTCTAATTTGTCGGGAACATCTATCGAGATTTTTTACAAAGTCAATATTTGGCTAAAATAAGCTTCTAATGAAGATCCGTGATTTCTAAGAAATAAGCACGTATACTGAAACAATAATCCCAAAGTGAAGTATACGTGCCCAAATGATATAGGAATAATTCCGTGGGGGTTAACGTTGTACTGGAGTTTGGTGGGAATATGCACTGTGACTACTAGTGGACATGGATGGACATAGTGATACTAGTGGACATGGAACCGCAACAAAGGCAAAAATGAATAGCCAGAGAACCAAATTATGACGACTGTCATCTCATTCAAATTAATTTCATCCTTCTCATTGATCCTACAAATGTTGTTTATAATATAAGTTTGTCTATATCTTATTATGGATAATTCTATCTTTTATTAATTTATTATTTTGTCCACGTACTAAAAAAATAAAAAAAACACCTATTTTGGCTGTTAATAAAACATGCCAATTTTTTCACAAAGGATACTCAGCGTTACGAAAGTTTCAAAAAGGGGTACAATTGTCTCAACAGTTTGCGATACAGTGTCCTAAACAATGAAAAAAATGGAGGGACATTCACCTTAATTGTATCCATTTGTGCGATCTATTTAATAGATTTTAAGAACTATGATACGGACTTTTAAGTTTAGTTTTATGGATGCAAACCAAATAACACTAAATCTTGGAATATTATTTAACGGTCACAGGGCAAAAATGTATTCAGTACACCATAGAATAATCACGGATTAGGTTTAAAATCTTGGTGTTCCAAGCGTTTCGAATATTCCATTTTATGTGAAGAATTAGACACATAAACCACATTTTGTATGGAGTTGATTTCTAGAATCAGGAATTTTTTCTTTCATTGTCAATCCTATCGTTGCTCACCGCAAAACAAAGTAAAGATACAGTCATGATATTTCCGAGCAAGTGAAGAATGAAAAATTGTTTAAAGGTCATTTTTGGGAAGCAATAGTTATTTCATGCGCAAAAACTAGGATTTGTCTTTATTTAGCTAGACAACAGAAATTTGATTTACTTGAAAATAAAACGAGTCCTTAGAAATTAACACGGTAAATGTTTTGCTGTTACAAGACTTGTTGTTTTCAAAAGTTCTAGACTTGCCATGCCTTTAAATGTATAGAATCTTTAGATTTTGAAAACGTACAAACCGGACGAAAAAATTCCGAATAATTACAAATTGTCAATATGTGGTCATAGCTGATGCAAGTTTGCAAGCACAAACATTTAAATACCAATAAATATAAAACTCAACAGTCCTAACGTCATTCAGAGGCTATCAATATAAAATTAATATAATTTATAAAATCAATAAATATTAATTTCCAAGGGTGGAGCCATACGTAACCTAACCTAACCTAGGTACCTTTCCCCCCTAAACCCCAAAAATCTAATGTTTTAAAATTTTTTATATTATGAAAAATTTTAGATGTTATGACGTGTCTATATTATGACGGTCGACGTACTGACGGTTAGTGGTTCTGACGGGTTTTCGTTATGAAAAATTTTTTGGATGTTATGACATGTCGATGTTATGACTGTCGACGTTCTGATGGGTAGCGATTGTGACTGTCGATGTCCTGACATGTCGATGTCCAGACGTTGTTCCGACGGATTTTTTGTTGATGTTATGACGGATTTTGTATATGTCCTGACAGTAGTGGTCCTGACGTGTCGATGTCCTGGCGCCTTCCCCGTCAGAGCCACTAACTGTCAGAACGTCGACAGTCACAACATCGACACGTCATAACATCTAAATTTTTTTTTAGATGTTATGACGTGTCGATGTTACGACTGTCGACGTTCTGACGGGTAGCGATTGTGACTGTCTATGAACTGACGTGTCGACGTTGTGACTGTCCACGTCCTGACGGGTAGCGATTGTGACTGTTGATGAACTAACGTGTCGATGTTATGACATCGACAAATTTGGTTTTTTCAACCTCAACCCACCAAAAAAATAAATAAAACCTAACTGTTAATTTCCGCTTGTTTTGAGTTTTAGTCGGTTATTTATTGTAATTTCTGTTCGTTTTGGGTTTCATTTATTTATCGAAGCTGATTTCAGTGGTTGATCCAGGGGTTGGGCGAGAGGGGCTCGCACCCCCCTAGCGTAGTCTAAAGTAGTGTAATTTACTCAATTAACTCAAGTTTGCGCTAATTAAACTTGCTCATAACGCAAGTTTTTGGATCAACCTATTTTGCGCCTCGCTAATTTTTTTTCGGATTAACCTATTTTGCCCCCCCCCCCTAAAAAAAATCCTGGATCCACCCCTGGCTAATTTGTGGTAGTTTCACGGTTGGTAGATTGTTTGATTTTATGTTTGCTCATTTTTTGTTGAATGGAGTTCTTTACTTTTCATTGAAAAACTTATTTTGAGGAAAAAGTTTTTTAATTAATTTCTGTTCATTTTATATTGACATATTCAGGAAAAAAGAAAATAACACTTTAAATCTTTTCGTTTTTTTTAAGAATTTATAGTTTGGCCTGCTATTTATATGCCGGAGAAAAATTTTCAGCGATTTTTAACCACACGCACCCTTTTAAAAATCTGGACACAAATAGTAGTGTTTAATTTAGTTCCTTACCTCCTCTGGTTGACCTGAAATGGAAAACTTGATACCATTCGCTAAAAAATCTGTTCACTTTTTTTGATAGCTTGGATACGCTTACGCTATTTTGATTTGGTTAAATTTTAAGAGCAGAAGTAGCCCCGAAAGTTTGAACATAATACCCTCAGTCGTTCATGGGATACTGCTGAGATGCCTTATTGGGAATTAGCATTAACACGGTGCATTTTGATTTAATCTTATGGCAACATTTAGTTTTCAAGCATAAAGTCAAATGGAAGGGTTGGCGTGGGAGGGGGATTAGTTTACCTCAAATCACTTTTGACTATTAAAAAGGGCATCAGCCCTTACTATTTTCAATCGTTTGAGCCCTTTTTGAAGTTCCTACGACAAATCCTTCGATACAAAGTGCCCTGGTCTAAACAACAACAGCAACAAAAAAAATAATATACATTACACCCACACCGATCTTTACTATAAAAATGTCAAGCCTTCCCATCAATTTTGACTATTAAAAAGGGAACTAGGCCTTTCGATTTTCAAACGAATGATTTGTCTTTGAGTTTCTACGACAACACTTTCTATAAACACCTTATATGCCCCCAGGGCATAAATTACAACCCTTACCCTAAGGGCTGTTAGGGTGGTTATCATCCTCTAAGACCTAATTTCCAGAACTTTGAACTACGTTAAACAAAATGGCTATCTCAAAATTTGGATTGGATGTGTCTGGGAAAATGGTGGGCGTGAGAGGGGCGTTAGTCACCCTCCAATCACTTTCAACTATTAAAAAAGGCACTAGCCCTTTCAATTTCCAATCAAATGAGCGCTTTTGAAGTTTCTACGACATTGCTTTCAATAAAACCCTTATATGCCCCCAGGGCATAACTTAGAACCCTTGCCCTGAGGGCTGGGGGTTGTCATCCTCAAAGACCTAATTTCCAGAACTTTCTGCAACGTTGAACATAATGAGTATCTGAAAAATTTGATTGGATGTGTTTGGGGGAATAATGGGCGTGAGAGGGCGGTTTGTTACCCTCCAATCCCTTTCAACTATTAAAAAGGGCACTAGCCCTCTCAATTTCCGATTGAATGAGCCCCTTTTGAAGTTTTTACGACAATTCTATCTATAAAAACCTTATATACCTCCAGGGCATAACTTAAAGTCTTTGCCCTTGGGGCTCTGTGGGGTTTGTCATCCTTAAATACATAATTTCCAGAACTTTCAACTACGTTGAAACTTTGATTTAATGTGTTTGGGGAAATGGTGGGCATGAGAGGGGGTTTAATTACTCTCCACTCACTTTTGTTTATTAGAAAGGGCAATTTCAATTTCCAATCAAATGAGCCCCTTTTGTAATTTCTACAACAACTTTCTATATAAACCTTATATACCCCCAGGGCGTAAATTAATACCCTTGCACTGAGGGCTCTGATGGGGTTATCATCCTAAAAGACCTAATGTCCAGAACTTTCGAGAACGTTGAACAAAAAAGATATCTCAAAATTTTGATTGGATGTGTATGGGGAAATGGTGGGGGTGAGAGGGGGGTTAATTGCAATTCAATAACTTTTGACTGTTAAATCGACTTCCAATTTCCAATTGAATGAGTCTTTGTTGAAGTTTCTACAACATCGCTTTCTATAAAAACCTTATATGCCCCTAGCGTATAACTTAAAACTTTTGACCTAAGGGCTGTGTGGGTGGAGGGGTTGTCCATAAGGACCTATTTTCTAAAACTTTCTATACGCTGATCAATATTGATGACTAAAAATTTTGATTGGATGGGTCTGGGGAAAAGGTGGGCGTGGAAAGAGTGTTAATTGCCTTCAAATCACTTTCGAGACTATTAAAAAGGGCACTAGCTATTTGAATTTCCAATCGAATTAGCCCTTTTCAAGTTTCTACGACAAAGATTTCAATAAAAACTTGCATGCCCCCAGGGAATAACTTACAGCCCTTTTCCTGAAGACTGTGGGGGGAGTGTTCTAATCAAATGTATAATTGCCTGAACTTTAAACTGCGTGGAACAAAATGGCTATCCCGAAATTTTGATTGGATGTTTTTGGCGAAATGGTGGGCGTGGAAGGGGTGTTAGTTGCCTTCCAATCACTTTCGACTATTAAAAAAAGAACTAGCCATTTCAATTTCCAATCAAATGAACCATTTTTGAAGTTTCTACGACAACGCGTTCTATAAAAACCATATATGCCCAAAGGGCAGAACTTACAACCCTTGCCCTGAGGGCTGTGGGGGGCGAGAGGGGGTTGTCATCCTCAAAGACCTAATTTTCAGAACTTTCACTTAAGTTGAACAAAATGGCTATCTTAAAATTTTTATTGGATGTGTTTGGGGAAAAGGTGGGCGTCAGAGGGGGGTTAGTTGCCCTCCAATCACTT